>NW_028128571.1:0-11066 GCF_965231255.1 Vanellus vanellus | reverse complement strand
CCCCCAGGACCCCCTCTAACCCCCCCCAAGACCCCACTAAACCTCCCCCCAGGACCCCTCTAACCCCCCCAGGACCCCTGACCCCCCCCCAGGACCCCTCTAACCCCCCCAAAACCCCCCTAACCCCCCCCAGGGACCCCTCTAACCCCTGAACACCCCTATAATTCCCCCAGGACACCCCTAACACTCCCCCTAACCCCGCCAGGACCCCTCTAACCCCCAGGACCCCCTGACCCCCCCAGGACCCCCCTAAGCCCCCCAGGACCCCCTACCCCCCCCCAAGACCCCCTCTAACCCCCCCCAAAACACCCCTACCCCCCCAGGACCCCTCTAACCCCCCCCAAGACCCCACTAACCTCCCCCAGGACCCCTCTAACCCCCCCCCAGGACCTCCCTGACCCCCCCCAGGACCCCTCTAACCCCCCCAAAAACCCCCCCTAACCCCCCCCAGGACCCCTCTAACCCCCCCCAGGACCCCCTGACCCCCCCAGGACCGCCCTAACCCCCCCCAGGACCCCTCTAACCCCCTGAACACCCCTATAATTCCCCCCAGGACAGCCCTAACACCCCCCATAACCCCCTGACCCCCTCCAGGACCCCTCTAACCCCCCCCAAGACCCCACTAACCTCCCCCAGGACCCCTCTAACCCCCCCCAGGACCTCCCTGACCCCCCCCAGGACCCCTCTAACCCCCCAAAAACCCCCCCTAACCCCCCCCAGGACCCCTCTAACCCCCCCCAGGACCCCCTGACCCCCCCAGGACCGCCCTAAGCCCCCCCAGGACCCCTCTAACCCCCTGAACACCCCTATAATTCCCCCCAGGACACCCCTAACACCCCCCATAACCCCCCAGGACCCCTCTAACCCCCCCCAGGACCCCCTGACCCCCCCCAGGACCCCTCTAACCCCCCCCAGGACCCCTCTAACCCCCTGAACACCCCTATAATTCCCCCCAGGACAGCCCTAACACCCCCCATAACCCCTGACCCCCTCCAGGACCCCTCTAACCCCCCCCAGGACCCCCCAACCCCCCCCCCAGGACCCCCTGACCCCCCCCGCACCTCGGTGCCGATGAAGGTGGGGCGGATGTAGAGACTGGCGCTGGGGCTGCGGGGGACCCACTCCTCCTCCACCCGCACCAGCGCCCGGATGCACTCCAGCAGCTCCGCCCCGTCGAAGGGCTGGGGGGGGCGCGGGGGGGGGACACACACACACACACACGACACCCCCGGGGGTCACACGGGGTGACACATCGCGTGGGGAGACACGGGGTGACACGCCACACACCCCCCCCCCCCCCAGGGTCATACGAGGTGACCCCCCCAAAACCCACGGGGTGACCCCCCCCTTTGGGGACCCTCAGGGTGACCCCCCCAAAATCCACAGGGTGACCCCCTCCCCCCCTTGGGGACACACAGAGTGACCCCCCTAAAACCCACAGAGTGACCCCCCCTAAAACCCAATAGGTGACACCCCCCCCCCTTGGGGACCCTCAGGGCAATATACCCCCCCCCCCAAAACCCACAGGGTGACACCCCCCCCCTTGGGGACCCTCAGGGTGACCCCCCCCCCCCCCTTGGGGACACACGGTGACCCCCCCCAACCCCACAGAGTGCCCCCCCCTTGGGGGACACACAGAGTGACTCCCCCTAAAACCCAATAGGTGACACCCCCCCCCCCCTTGGGGACCCTCAGGGCAACATCCCCCCCCCCCAAACCCACAGGGTGACACCCCCCCCCCCAAACCCCACATGGTGACACCCCCCCCCCTTCGGGGACCCTCAGGGTGACCCCCCCCCAAACCCCACAGGGTGCCCCCCCCTTGGGGACACACAGTGACCCCCCCTTGGGGACAGTGACCCCCCCCAACCCCACATGGTGACCCCCCCTTCGGGGACCCTCAAGGTGACCCCCCCCCAAACCCCACAGGGTGACACCCCCCCCCTTGGGGACCCTCAGGGTGACACCCCCCCCAAACCCCACAGGGTGCCCCCCCCCTTGGGGACACACAGTGACCCCCCCCTTGGGGACAGTGACCCCCCCCAACCCCACAGGGTGACCCCCCCCTCGGGGAACCTCAGGGTGACCCCCCCCCCCCTCGGGGACCCTCGTGGTGACCCCCCTTTGGGCCCCCGCCGCCCCCCCGCCCCCCCCCCCCGCCGCCCCCACTCACGGGCAGACAGACTCTGGCGGCCGAACGCTCCATCCGCTCCATGTTCAGTTCGGGGCGAAAAAGGCGGATTTTGTCGTCGGCGCCTCGAAACGCCTTCATCCCCTCGAAGAGCGTGCGGGGTACGGGGTCGGGGGGGCACGGGGTCAGGGGGTCAGGGGTCACGGGGTCAGGGGGGGTACGGGGTCGGGGGGGGCACGGGGTCGGGGGGGGCACAGGGTCAGGGGGTCACGGGGTCAGGGGGCACGGGGTGGGGGTCGGAGGTCATGGGGGTCAGAGGGGGTCACAGGAGGGTCAGGGGGATCAAGGGGGGTCAGAGGTCACACATGGGGTCACGGGGGGGTCAGAGGGGGGTCATAGGGGGTCAGAGGCCACAGATGGGGGTCACAGGGGGTCACATGAGGGTCAGAGTGGGGTTAAAGGGGGGTCAGAGGTCACAGATGGGGTCAAAGGGGGGTCACAGATGGGTCAGAGGTCCCGGCAGAGCTGGGGGTCGCCAGGGGTCACCGGGGGTGGCTCGGGGGGGGTCACCGGGGGGTGAGGGGTTGGGGGTCAGAGGTGAGGGGTCAGAGGGGGTCAGAGGTCACAGAGGGGGTCACAGGGGGGGTCACAGATGGGTCAGAGGTCCCGGCGGAGCTGGGGGTCGCCGGGGGTCACCGGGGGTGGCTCGGGGGGGGGGTCACCGGGGGGTGAGGGGTGGGGGGCGAGGGTGGGGGTGGGGCGGGGGCTGACCTGGACGGCGTAGTGCAGGGCGGAGGTGGCGGGTGCAGGCGCAGGTCGCGGAAGGGGTGGATGCGGGGGGGCCCCCAGCCCCGGCCTGGCTCCACTCCACGCTCAGCATGTGGTCGGTGAAGACGCGGCCGAAGAGCAGCTCCTCCGGCGGCGGCTTCACCCGGGGGCTGCCGCTGCGCTCCACCTCCAGCTCCGCCGCCTGCGCCCCGGGGGGGGGGTCAGGGGGGGGCCGGGGGGACATGGGGGTCCTGGGGGGCTCAGGGGGGTCAGGGGGACCCTGGTGTGGGGAGCTCAGGGGGGTCTGGGGGGGCCCAGGGGGGGATCAGAGGGGACATGGGGGTCCTGGGGGGCTCAGGGGGCCGGGGGGGGTCAGGGGGACCCCTGCAGGGGGGCTCAGGGGAGTTTGGGGGGGTCTGGGGGGGCCCAGGGCGGATCAGAGGGGACATGGGGGGCTCAGGGGGCCGGGGGGAGGTCAGGGGGACCCCTGCAGGGAGGCTCAGGGGGTTTCAGGGGGGTCTGGGGGGGCCCAGGGGGGATCAGAGGGGACATGGGGGGCTCAGGGGGTCGGGGGGGGTCAGGGGGACCCCTGCAGGGGGGCTCAGGGGAGTTTGGGGGGGTCTGGGGGGCCCCAGGGGGGATCAGAGGGGACATGGGGGGCTCAGGGGGTCATGGAGGGTCAGGGGGACCCCTGCAGGGGGGCTCAGGGGGTTTCGGGGGGGTCTGGGGGGGCCCAGGGGGGATCAGAGGGGACATGGGGGGCTCAGGGGGTGAGGGGGCCCAGGGGGGCGTCGGGGGGAGCCCGGCAGGGGGGCTCGGGGGGGTTGGGGGGGGCCAGGGGGTCCTGGAGGGGCTGAGGGGGTCCCGGGGGGGCTGAGGGGGTCTCAGACATTTGGGGTGTCCCCATTGCCCCCCCCCGCCCCCCCTTACCCTGAAGACGTGGTTGTAGCCGCGCCGGGGGGGCAGGAGGGTCCCCAGGAGCTGCGGGGGGGGACAGAGGGGGGGTCAGGGGGCACCCAAGCGTCCAGGCCCCTCCCCCTCCCCCCCTCCCCAGTTCATCCCAGTCTGGCACCAGTAACGAGGGAGGGTGTGGCGGGAGTGGGCGGGGCATGGGTTCCCGCCACCCCGCCCCCCACCCTGGACTTTGCCCCCCCAGTGCCGCCATTGAGCCCAGAGCGGGGGAAGCGCCCGGAAGCCGGCGGGGATGAGGGAGCCTGGGGGCACTGGGAGGACTGGGACGGGCACTGGGAGGCCCGGGAGAGACTCCACTAGGGGCCTGGGGGGAACTGGGAGGACTGGGGGGCACTGGGGGGACTGGGAAGGGCTCCACTAGAGGTCTGGGGAGTACTGGGAGGGTACTGGGAGGAATGGGACGGGCACTGGGAGGACCGGGAGAGACTCCAGTAGGGGACTGGGGGGCACTGGGAGGACTGGGGGGCACTGGGAGGGCACTGGGGGGACTGGGAAGGGCTCCATTAGAGGCCTGGGGAGCAGTGGGAGGGCACTGGGAGGAATGGGACGGGCACTGGGAGGACCGGGAGAGACTCCAGTAAGGGACTGGGGGGTACTGGGGGGGCACTGGGAGGACTGGGAAGGGCTCTGGTAGGGCCTGGGAGAACTGGGGGGGCACTGGGAGGACCAGTGGTGGCTCTGGTAATGCCTGGGGGGCGCTGGCAGGACTCGGGGGGGGGGGGGGGGGGGATGGCACTGGGAGGACTGGGACGGGCACTGGGAGGACCAGGAGAGACTCCAGTAGGGGGCTGGGGGGAACTGGGAGGACTCGGGGGGCACTGAGAGGACTGGGAAGGGCTCTGGTAGGACCTGAAAGGCACTGGGAAGACTGGGGCGGACCACTGGAAAGACGGGGGGGTACTGGAAGGACCTGGAGGGGCACTGGGAGGACTGGGAAGCGCTCCAGTAGGGTCTGGGGGGAAGTGGGAAGGCACTGGGAGGACTGGGAGGAGCTCCAGTAGGGTCTGGAGGGCACTGGGAAGGGTTCCAGCAGGGCCTGGGAGGACCCGGGGGGGCACTGGGAGGACTGGGAAGGGCTCCAGTAGAGCCTGGGGTGGACTGGGAGCACTGGGAGGGCACTGGTAGGACCAGTGGTGGTTCTGGTAGGGCCTGGGAGGCACTGGGAATGCAATGGGAGGACTGGGAACAGTTCCAGCAGGGCCTGGAGGGCACCGGGAGAACTGGGAACAGTTCCAGTAGGGCCTGGAGGGCACTGGGAGGACTGGGAAGAGCTCCAGTAGAGCCTGGGGCAGACTGGGTAGACTTGGAAAGGGTCTAGTAGGGCCTGGGGCAAACTGGGAGGCACTGGGTGGGGACTGGGAAGGCACTGGGAGGACCTGGGGGGGGCACTGGGAGGACTGGGAATGGCTCCAGTAAGTAGAGCCTGGAGGGCACTGGGAGGACTGGGAGGGCACTGGAAGGATTGGGAACGGCTCCAGTAGAACATGGAGAGCACTGGGAAGACTGGGAAGAGCTACAGTAGAGCCTGGGAGGAACTGGGAGGACCTGGGGGGGCACTGGGAGGGCAACGGGAGGACCTGGTGGTGGAGAGGGGGGCTGGTAGGGTCTGGGGTAACTGGGAGGGCACTGGGAGGGCACTGGGAGGGCCAGGAGGAACTCCAGTAGGGCCTTAGGGGCACTGGGAGGACTGGGAAGAGCTCCAGTAGAGCCTGGGAGGAACTGGAAGGAGCTCCAGTAGGGCCTGGGGGGCACTGGGAGGACTGGGAAGGGCTCCAGTAGAGCCTGAGGGGCACTGGGAAGACTGGGAAGGGCTCCGGTAGGGCCTGAGGGGCACTGGGAGGGCTGGGAAGGGCTCCAGTAGAGCCTGGGGGTCACTGGGAGGGCACTGGGAGGACTGGGAAAAGCTCCAGTAGAGCCTGGGGGTCACTGGGAGGGCACTGGGAGGACTGGGAAGAGCTCCAGTAGAGCCTGGGGGGCACTGGGAGGACTGGGAACGGTTCCAGTCGGGCCTGTGGGGAACTGGGAGGGCCTGGGGGGGTCACTGGGAGGACTGGGAAGGGCTCCGGTAGGGCCCGGGGGGCACTGGGAGGAACTCCAGCAGGGCCTGAAGGGCACTGGGATGCGCTGGGAGGACCTGGAGGGGCACTGGGAGGACTGGGAAGCGCTCCAGTAGGACTTGGGGGGGAACTGGGAGGGCACTGGGAGGCCCGGGGGGGCTCCGGTAGGGCCCGGGGGCCACTGGGAGGGCACTGGGAGGACTGGGAAGGGCTCCAGTAGGGCCCGGGGGGGGCGCTGGGAGGGGTCCGCCCCGGAAGCAGTTCCCGCCGCCCCGGAAGCGCCCCCGCCCCCCCCCCGCACTCACCGCTCCGCCGCAGCGGCACCGGGACCGCAACGCCGCCGCCATCGCTGCACCGCCCCGCCCCGCCCCCGCCGCCAGCCAATGGCAGCGCGCCGCCCCGCCCCGCCCCCGCCGCCCGCCAATGGCGGCGCGCCGCCCCGCCCCGCCCCCGCCGCCAGCCAATGGCGGCGCGCCGCCCCGCCCCGCCCCCGCCGCCAGCCAATGGCGGCGCGCCGCCGCGCCCCGCCCCCGCCGCCCGCCAATGGCGGCGCACCGACCCGCTCCCGCCCAATGACAGCGCGCGGCGCCCCCCCCCGCCCCCGCCGCCCGCCAATCGCGGCCTTCCTCCCGCCCGCCGCGCGGCCACGCCCCCCCCGCGCCTCCACCACCAATGGCGGCCGCCCCCGCCGCTCCGCCCCCCCCGAGACCCACGCCCCCAGCGGGGGGGGCGGAGCGAGGCGGTGGAGGGGGCGGGGCCAAAGTCCTCCCGGGTACCTCGCGGCCCCGCCCCGTGATGTCATCCACACCCCATTACATCACAGCAATAAACGCCGTTTATTTTCCCGCCGTTCGCTTGAATTCGCGCCCCGCCCTGCTCGGCGTTGGCCACGCCCCTCCCGCCCTGGCTCATTTGCGTGCCGGCCCCGCCCACCCCCGGCGGCGGGGCGGGGCCTGGCACGTGGGTGGGGAGGAGGCCCCGCCCCCCTCTAAATCCGATGAATGACAGCGCTCGGGGCAACGGGTGTGGCCGCCCCCCCCTTCCCCCCTCGTGACCTCTGACCCCCCCCACACCCCGCGTGGGTGGGGGGAGGGGGCGCGTGGGGCCGCCCACTGGGGGGGGGTGGGGCGGGGCCACGCCCGGGCGGGGCAGCGACGATGGCGTCGGCGACGGAGGAACCGCATCAGCGCCCGGACTGGGGGGGAGGGGGGGTCGCCCCCCCCCTGCGAGGGGGGAGGGGAGACCCCCGGGGGAGGGGGAGGGGAGACCCCCGGGGTGGGGGAGGGGCCGCCCGGTCCCACCCGTTGGGGCATCTGCTCCGCCGGACGCATCAGCCACGACTTCGCGGTGGCCATGAAGACCCTCCCCCCCGAGGAGCACGTGGTGCGTGGGGGAGGGGCGGGGGTCGCCCCGGGAGGGGGGGGAGGGGGGGGTCAACCTGGGGGGGGGGAGGGGAATCCCTCGTGGGGGCGATCCCGGAGTCTCCTTGGGGGGTGGGGGAGGGGCAATGGGTTAACTGGTGGGGGGAGGGAGATGGGGGGAGGGGCGGGGGTCTCCCCGGGGGGGGGGGGGGGGAGGGGAACACCTCGTGGGGGGGTGGAAAGTCCCGGAGTCTCCTTCGGAGGTGGGGGGAGGGTCAAAGGAGTTACCGCGGGGGGTGGGGGGAGTCACACTGGGGTGGGGGAGGGGTGGGGGGGGTCAACTGGGGGAGGGGAACCCCTGGGGGGAGGGGGGGTGGAGAGTCACAGCGTTTCTTTGGGGGGGGAGGGGCAAAGGGTTAACTGGGGGGGGGGGAGGGGCGGGGGGTGTCCCCCTGGGTGGGGGAGGGGCTCCCAGATGCCGGCGGGGATGTCCCTAAGGTGGGGGGAGGGGCTACTTGGAGGCACCGGGGTCTCCGGGGGGGGTGGGGGTGGGGGAGGGGTGGACAGTCATGGGGAGGGGGGGAGGGGAAGAAGTGCCCTGAAGGGGGGGAGGGGCGAGTTCCCGTGGTGGGGGAGGGGCGGGGTCACCATGGGGGAGGGGCAGAAGTGCCCCGAGGGGAGGGGGGAGGGGCGAGGCGGGTTCCTGTCGGGGGAGGGGGGGAGGGGAGGGGTTTGTGATCCCTGGATCCCTTCGGGTGGGGGAGGGGTGGGTGGGGTTCACCTGGGGGGGAGGGGCAGAGGTCTCCCGGAAGGGGGGGGAGGGGTCCTCCCAGTGTGGGGGAGGGGCTCCCGGTCACCAACACCCCCTCGAATGGGGGATGGGTGGGGGATTCCCCTGGGGGGGGGGGGAGGGGCGAGGAAAGGGGGTTCCCCAGGTGGGGGAGGGGTGGGTGGGAATCACCTGAGGTGGGGGAGGGGCAGAGGTCTCCCTGGGGGGGGGGGGGGTGAAGGGAAAGGGGGTTCCCCGGGTGGGGGAGGGGCAGAGGTCTCCCGGGGGGGGGGGTTGGGTGTCCTCCCAGTGTGGGGGAGGGGCTCCCGGTCACCAACACCCCCTCGAATGGGGGATGGGCGGGGGGGGGGGGAGGGGCGAAGAAAGGGGTTTCCTCAGGTGGGGGAGGGGCTCTACCCTTCCCCCCCCTCCCCTCCCCCCCCAGGTGGTGGCAGTGGCCGCCCGGGACCTTTCGCGAGCCGAAGCCTTCGCCCACCGCCACGGCATCGCGCGGGCGTACGGCTCCTACGGGGAACTGGCGCAGGACCCGACGTGGGTGGGTGAGACCCCCCCGGGGGGGTGGGGGGGGGTGGGGGAGGGGCTGACCCCCCCCCCCCCCCCCCCATCCTGTCTGTGTGTCCGTCCCCGTCCCCCCCCTCAGCCGTGGTGTACGTGGCCACCGTGAACCCGCAGCACCCCTCGGCCGCGCGGCTCTTCCTGGCGGCGGGAAAGGCGGTGGTGGTGGAGAAGCCGATGGCCGTCAGCGCCGCTCAGGTCCGGCGGATCGTGGAGACGGCGCGGCGGCACCGCGTCTTCCTCATGGAGGTGGGCAGCCGCCCCTCCCCCCCACTGCCCCCAGCGACCCATAGTCCCCATCCCCAGTGATCCCAGTGCTCCCAGTTACCAGTAATCCCCATCCCCAGTGATCCCAGTGCTCCCAGTTACCCATAATCCCCATCCCCAGCCATCCCAGTGCTCCCAGTTACCCGTAATCCCCATCCCCAGCCATCCCAGTGCTCCCAGTTACCCGTAATCCCCATCCCCAGCCATCCCAGTGCTCCCAGTTACCCGTAATCCCCATCCCCAGCCATCCCAGTGCTCCCAGTTACCCGTAATCCCCCATCCCCAGCCATCCCAGTGCTCTCAGTTACCCGTAATCCCCATCCCCAGCCATCCCAGTGCTCCCAGTTACCCATAATCCCCATCCCCAGCCATCCCAGTGCTCCCAGTTACCCGTAATCCCCATCCCCAGCCATCCCAGTGCTCCCAGTTACCCATAATCCCCATCCCCAGTGATCCCAGTGCTCCCAGTTACCCGTAATCCCCATCCCCAGCCGCCCCAGTGCTCCCAGCAATCCATAACACCAATTCCCAGTGATCCCAGTGCTCCCAGTTACCCGTAATCCCCATCCCCCAGCCATCCCAGTGCTCCCAGTTACCCGTAATCCCCATCCCCAGCCATCCCAGTGCTCCCAGTTACCCATAATCCCCATCCCCAGTGATCCCAGTGCTCCCAGTTACCCATAATCCCCATCCCCAGCCATCCCAGTGCTCCCAGCAATCCATAACACCAGTTCCCAGTGATCCCAGTGCTCCCAGTTACCCGTAATCCCCATCCCCAGCCATCCCAGTGCTCCCAGTTACCCATAATCCCCCACCCCCAATGATCCCAGTGCTCCCAGTTACCCCCTAACACACATTCCCAGTGATCCCAGTGCTCCCAGTTACCCATAACACCCCTTCCCAGTGCTCCCAGTGCTCCCAGTTACCCACCACACCCCTTCCCAGTGATCGCAGTGTTCCCAGTCACCCACAACACCTATCCCCAGTGATCCCAGTGCCCCCCCTTTCCCCATCCCAGTCCCCCCTCCCCCTCCCCAGTCCCTCCCAGCGCTCCCAGTGCCCCCCTCTCCCCCTCCCAGTGCCCCCCCCAGTCTCTCCCAGTGCCCCCTCCAGTCCCTCCCAGTGCTCACAGTAACCCCCCTCCCCCTCCCAGTCCCTCCCAGTGCTCCCAGTGCCCCCCCAGTCCCTCCCAGTGCCCCCCCAGTGCTCCCCCTCCCCCTCCCAGTCCCTCCCAGTGCCCCCCCCTCCCCCTCCCAGTCTCTCCCAGTGCCCCCCCTCCCCCTCCCCAGTCCCTCCCAGTACTCCCCCAGTCCCTTCCAGTGCTCCCAGTGCCCCTCCCAGTCTCTCCCAGCGCTCCCAGTGCCCCCCCTCTCCCCCTCCCAGTCCCTCCCAGTGCCCCCCCAGTCCCTCCCAGTGCCCCCCCTCCCTCTCCCAGTCCCTCCCAGTGCCCCCCCAGTCCCTTCCAATGCTCCCAGTGCCCCCCCCTCCCCCTCCCAGTCCCTCCCAGTCCCTCCCAGTCCCTCCCAGTGCTCCCAGTGCCCCCCCCAGTCCCTCCCAGTGCCCCCCCTCCCCCTCCCAGTCCCTCCCAGTCCCCCCCATTGCTCCCAGCACCCCCCTCCCCCCTCAGGGCTTCTGGACGCGCTTCTTCCCGGCGTGGGAGCGGCTGCGCGCGCTGGTGGGGGGAGGGGCGCTGGGGGCGCCGACGGTGCTGCGCGCGGCGCTGGCGGTGGGGGAGGGGGGCGGCGGAGGCGCGGCTGCGCGAGCCCCGCCTGGGGGGGGGCGCCCTCCTGGACCTGGGGGGTACGGGCTGCAGATGGGCACCGCCCTCCTGGGGGGGGGGCGGCCCCCCCGCGCCCTCCGCGGCCCACGGCTGCCTCCACCCCAGCGGTAAGGGGGGAGGGGCGGGGGGGGGGGGGGGAGATGGGGGGAAATGGGGGAGGGGCGAGATGGGGAGGGGGAGATGGGGGAGGGGCGAGATGGGGAGGGGGAGAAATGGGGTGGGGGAGGGGCGGGGGGGGGGGAGATGGGGGATGGGGGGGAGGGGGGGGAGATGGGGGTGGGGGAGGGGGCGGGGGGGTGGGGGGGAGATGGGGGAGGGGCGAGATGGGGGGAGGGGAGATGGGGGAGGGGCGAGATGATGGTGGGGGGGGAGATGGGGGGGGATG
>NW_028128572.1:0-7328 GCF_965231255.1 Vanellus vanellus | reverse complement strand
GGGGGAAGAGGGGGTCCCCCAAACTCCTGGGACCCCCTATAGGGGGGGGGTTGGGGGGGGTCACTCGAGCTTTTGCGCCCCCTATGTGGGGGGGGGGGGAATTGGGGGTCCCCCAAAGTCCTGGGACCCCCTATGGGGGGGGGGAGGGTCGGGGGGGGGAAGAGGGGGTCCCCCAAAATCCTGGGACACCCTATGGGGGGGGGGTGTGTGTCCCAGCTGCCTGTGCCCCTCTGGGGGGGATGGGGGGGGGGTTGGGGGGGTTGTGACCCCCCCCCCTTTTTTTTTTTGGGGGGGGGAGTCCCCCAAACTCCTGGACCCCCTCTAGGGGGGGTCCCATCCACCTTTGCCCCTCTGGGGTGGGGGATGGGGGGGGTTGGGGGGGTCCCAGCCGCCTGTGCCCCTCTGGGGGGGATGGGGGGGGGGATTTGGGGGCGTTGTGACCCCCCCCTTTTTTTTTGGGGGGGGGGGTGTCCCCCAAACTCCTGGACCCCCTATAGGGGGGGGTGGGGGAGGTCCCATCCACCTTTGCCCCTCTGGGGTGGGGGGTGGGGGGGGTTGGGGGGGTCCCAGCCGCCTGTGCCCCTCTGGGGGGGATGGGGGGGGGGATTTGGGGGCGTTGTGACCCCCCCTTTTTTTTTGGGGGGGGGGGGTGTCCCCCAAACTCCTGGACCCCCTATAGGGGGGGGTGGGGGAGGTCCCATCCACCTTTGCCCCTCTGGGGTGGGGGATGGGGGGGGTTGGGGGGGTCCCAGCCGCCTGTGCCCCTCTGGGGGGGGGAGGTGGGGGGGGGCTTTGGGGGTGGTTGGGGGGTGCCCCACGGTGTCCCCCCCCCGCAGGCGGCCATGACGAGTGACCTGGACATCTTCGTGGGGAACACAACGCTCATCGATGAAGAGGTCTATCAGCTCTGGTTGGACGGACACTCCGGTGCGCCCCCCCCGGGACCCCCCCAAACCCCCCCCCGGGACCCCCCAACCCCCTCCTGGGACCCCCCCAAACCCCCCCCTGAGACCCTCCCCTCCCCCTTGTGGCCACGTCCCCCCGTGTCCCCATGTCCCATATCTCCTGGTGGCCCCATCCGGTGGTGTCCCCATGTCCCCTCTCTCCTGGTGGCCACATCCCCTGGTGGCCCCACGTCCCCTCTCTCCCGGTGGCCCCATCCGGTGGTGTCCCCATGTCCCTTCTCTCCTGGTGGCCACGTCCCCTGGTGTCCCCACGTCCTATATCTTGTATGGGCCACATCTTGTGGTGTCCCCATGTCCCTTCTCTCCTGGTGGCCACATCCCCTGGTGGCCCCACGTCCCCTCTCTCCCGGTGGCCCCATCCGGTGGTGTCCCCATGTCCCTTCTCTCCTGGTGGCCACGTCCCCCCGTGTCCCCATGTCCTATATCTTGTATGGGCCACATCTTGTGGTGTCCCCATGTCCCTTCTCTCCTGGTGGCCACATCCCCTGGTGGCCCCATGTCCCCTCTCTCCCGGTGGCCCCATCTGGTGGTGTCCCCATGTCCCTTCTCTCCTGGTGGCCACGTCCCCTGGTGTCCCCACGTCCTATATCTTGTATGGGCCACATCTTGTGGTGTCCCCATGTCCCCTATCTCCTGGTGGCCCCATCCGGTGGTGTCCCCACATCCTGTATCTCCTGGTGGCCACATCCCATGGTGTCCCCATGTCCTGTATGTCCTGGTGGCCACGTCCCCTGGTGTCCCCACGTCCCCTCTCTCCCGGTGGCCCCATCCGGTGGTGTCCCCACGACCTGTATCTCCTGGTGGCCACGTTCCCTGGTGTCCCCATGTCCCATATCTCCTGGTGGCCCCATCCGGTGGTGTCCCCATGTCCCCTCTCTCCTGGTGGCCACGTCCCCCCGTGTCCCCATGTCCTATATCTTGTATGGGCCACATCTTGTGGTGTCTCCATGTCCCTTCTCTCCTGGTGGCCACGTCCCCCCCCGGCTGAGGTGTCCCCGTGTCCCCGCAGTGGCGGAGGCGGTGGCGCGGCGGCTGCGGGGGGGGGTCCTGGAGCGCGCGGGGACGTCGGTGGCGGTGCTGCAGAGTGACACGCGGGACCACTACCGCACCTTCAGCATGTTGGAGCGGCTGCTGCACGCCCCCCCCCGCCTGCTGCAGCAGCTCCTCTTCCAGATCCCCCCCTCCCGCCAGGCCATGCTCGTCCAGCGGTGCGCCATGGGGGGGCACTGGGAGCACTGGGAGGGGCACTGGGGGCACTGGGAGGGGGCTGGAGGGGCACTGGGAGGAGTGGGAGGGGGTTGGAGGGGCACTGGGAGCACTGGGAGGGGGTTGGATGGGCACTGGGAGGAGTGGGAGGGAGTTGGATGGGAACTGGGAGCACTGGGAGGGGGTTGGAGGGGCACTGGGAGTACTGGGAGGGGGTTGGATGGGAACTGGGAGCACTGGGAGGGGGTTGGAGGGGCACTGGGAGTACTGGGAGGGGGTTGGATGGGAACTGGGAGCACTGGGAGGGGGTTGGATGGGAACTGGGAGCACTGGGAGCGGGTTGGAGGGGCACTGGGAGGAGTGGGAGGGGGCTGGAGGGGCACTGGGAGCACTGGGAGGGGGTTGGATGGGAACTGGGAGTACTGGGAGGGGGTTAGAGAGGGACTGGGAGCACTGGGAGGGGGTTGGAGGGGCACTGGGAGGAGTGGGAGGGGGCTGGAGGGGCACTGGGAGGAGTGGGAGGGGGACTGGGGGCACTGGGAGGGGGTTAGAGAGGGACTGGGAGCACTGGGAGGGGGTTGGAGGGGCACTGGGAGTACTGGGAGGGGGTTGGATGGGAACTGGGAGCACTGGGAGGGGGCGGGAGGGGCACTGGGAGCACTGGGAGGGGCACTGGGGGCACTGGGAGGGGGCTGGAGGGGCACTGGAAGGAGTGGGGGGGGAATTGGGGGCACTGGGAGCAATGGGAGGGAGTTAGAGAGGGACTGGGAGCACTGGGAGCGGGTTGGAGGGGCACTGGGAGGAGTTCAGGGGTGCCCATCCCAGTTCAGGGGTGCCATTCCCAGTTCAGGAGTGCCCATCCCAGTTTGGGGTACCCATCCCAGTTCAGAGGTGCCCATCCCAGTTCAGAGGTGCCCATCCCAGTTCAGGGGCGCCCATCCCAGTTCAGGGGTGCCCATCCCAGTTTGGGGTGCCCATCCCAGTTCAGGAGTGCCCATCCCAGTTCAGGGGTGCCATTCCCAGTTTGGGGGCTCAGTCCCAGTTCAGGAGTGCCCATCCCAGTTCAGGGGCGCCCATCCCAGTTCAGGAGTGCCCATCCCAGTCCGGGGGTGCCCATCCCAGTTCAGGGGCGCCCATCCCAGTTCAGGGGTGCCCATCCCAGTTTGGGGGCTCAGTCCCAGTTCAGGGGTGCCCATCCCAGTTCAGAGGTGCCCATCCCAGTTTGGGGTGCCCATCCCAGTTCCGAGGTGCCCATCCCAGTTTGGGGGCTCAGTCCCAGTTCAGGGGCGCCCATCCCAGTTCAGGAGTGCCCATCCCAGTTCAGGGGTTCCCATCCCAGTTCAGGAGTGCCCATCCCAGTCCGGGGCGCCCATCCCAGTCCGGGGCGCCCATCCCAGTTCAGGAGTGCCCATCCCAGTTTGGGGGCTCAGTCCCAGTTCAGGGGTGCCATTCCCAGTCCGGGGCGCCCATCCCAGTTCAGGGGTGCCATTCCCAGTTTGGGTGCCCATCCCAGTTCAGGGGTGCCATTCCCAGTCCGGGGCGCCCATCCCAGTTCAGGGGTGCCCATCCCAGTTTGGGGGCTCAGTCCCAGTTCAGGAGTGCCCATCCCAGTTCAGGGGTGCCATTCCCAGTCCGGGGGCTCAGTCCCAGTTCAGGGGTGCCCATCCCAGTTTGGGGGCTCAGTCCCAGTTCAGGGGCGCCATTCCCAGTGCGGGGCGCCCATCCCAGTTCAGGGGTGCCCATCCCAGTTTGGGGGCTCAGTCCCAGTTCAGGGGTGCCATTCCCAGTCCGGGTCGCCCATCCCAGTTCAGGGGCGCCATTCCCAGTTCAGGAGTGCCCATCCCAGTTCAGGGGCGCCATTCCCAGTCCGGGGCGCCCATCCCAGTTCAGGGGTGCCCATCCCAGTTCAGGGGCGCCATTCCCAGTTCAGGAGTGCCCATCCCAGTCCGGGGCGCCCATCCCAGTTCAGGGGCGCCCATCCCAGTTTGGGGTACCCATCCCAGTTCAGAGGTGCCCATCCCAGTCCGGGTCGCCCATCCCAGTTCAGGGGCGCCATTCCCAGTTCAGGGGCGCCATTCCCAGTGCGGGGGCTCAGTCCCAGTTCCGAGGTGCCCATCCCAGTTGGGGGGCTCAGTCCCAGTTCAGGGGCGCCATTCCCAGTTTGGGGGCTCAGTCCCAGTTCAGGGGCGCCATTCCCAGTTCAGAGGTGCCCATCCCAGTTCAGGGGCGCCATTCCCAGTTCAGGGGCGCCATTCCCAGTTCAGGAGTGCCCATCCCAGTTCAGGGGTGCCATTCCCAGTTCAGGGGCGCCATTCCCAGTCCGGGGCGCCCATCCCAGTTCAGGGGCGCCCATCCCAGTTGGGGGGCTCAGTCCCAGTTCAGGGGCGCCATTCCCAGTCCGGGGCGCCAATCCCAGTTCAGGGGCGCCCATCCCAGTTCAGGGGCGCCATTCCCAGTGGGGGGCGCCCATCCCAGTTCAGGGGTGCCCATCCCAGTTTGGGGGCTCAGTCCCAGTTCAGGAGTGCCCATCCCAGTTCAGGGGTGCCATTCCCAGTTTGGGGGCTCAGTCCCAGTTCAGGGGCGCCATTCCCAGTTCAGGGGCGCCATTCCCAGTTCAGGAGTGCCCATCCCAGTTCAGGGGTGCCATTCCCAGTTCAGGGGCGCCATTCCCAGTCCGGGGCGCCCATCCCAGTTCAGGGGCGCCCATCCCAGTTGGGGGGCTCAGTCCCAGTTCAGGGGCGCCATTCCCAGTCCGGGGCGCCAATCCCAGTTCAGGGGCGCCCATCCCAGTTCAGGGGCGCCATTCCCAGTGGGGGGCGCCCATCCCAGTTCAGGGGTGCCCATCCCAGTTTGGGGGCTCAGTCCCAGTTCAGGAGTGCCCATCCCAGTTCAGGGGCGCCATTCCCAGTTTGGGGGCTCAGTCCCAGTTCAGGGGCGCCCATCCCAGTTCAGGGGCGCCATTCCCAGTTTGGGGGGGGCTCAGTCCCAGTTCAGGGGCGCCATTCCCAGTCCGGGGCGCCCATCCCAGTTTGGGGGCTCAGTCCCAGTTCAGGGGCGCCATTCCCAGTTCAGGGGCGCCGTTCCCAGTTCAGGGGCTCCATTCCCAGTCCGGGGCGCCCATCCCAGTTTGGGGGCTCAGTCCCAGTTCAGGGGCGCCCATCCCAGTTCAGGGGCGCCATTCCCAGTGCGGGGGCTCAGTCCCAGTTCAGGAGTGCCCATCCCAGTTCAGGGGCGCCATTCCCAGTGCGGGGGCTCAGTCCCAGTTCAGGGGCGCCATTCCCAGTGCGGGGGCTCAGTCCCAGTTCAGGAGTGCCCATCCCAGTTCAGGGGCGCCATTCCCAGTTCAGGGGCGCCATTCCCAGTTCAGGGGCGCCATTCCCAGTGCGGGGCGCCCATCCCAGTTCAGGGGCGCCATTCCCAGTTCAGGGGCGCCATTCCCAGTGCGGGGGCGCCATTCCCAGTTCAGGGGCGCCATTCCCAGTGCGGGGGCTCAGTCCCAGTTCAGGGGCGCCCATCCCAGTTCAGGGGCGCCATTCCCAGTTCAGGGGCGCCATTCCCAGTCCGGGGCGTCCATCCCAGTTCCGAGTTGCCCATCCCAGTTCAGGGGCGCCATTCCCAGTCCGGGGCGCCCATCCCAGTTCAGGGGCGCCATTCCCAGTTCAGGGGCGCCATTCCCAGTTTGGGGGCTCAGTCCCAGTTCAGGGGCGCCCATCCCAGTTCAGGGGCGCCATTCCCAGTCCGGGGCGCCCATCCCAGTTCAGGGGCGCCCATCCAGTCCCAGTTCAGGGGCGCCATTCCCAGTTTGGGGGTTCAGTCCCAGTTCAGGGGTGCCCATCCCAGTGCGGGGCGCCCATCCCAGTTCAGGGGTGCCATTCCCAGTCCGGGGCGCCCATCCCAGTGCGGGGCGCCCATCCCAGTTCAGGGGCGCCATTCCCAGTTTGGGGGCTCAGTCCCAGTTCAGGAGTGCCCATCCCAGTTCAGGGTCGCCCATCCCAGTTCGGGGGCTCAGTCCCAGTTCAGAGGTGCCCATCCCAGTCCGGGGGTGCCCATCCCAGTTCAGGGGTACCCATCCCAGTGCGGGGCGCCCATCCCAGTTCAGGGGCGCCATTCCCAGTTCAGGAGTGCCCATCCCAGTTCAGAGGTGCCCATCCCAGTTCAGGGGTGCCCATCCCAGTTCAGGGGCGCCATTCCCAGTTCAGGAGTGCCCATCCCAGTTCAGAGGTGCCCATCCCAGTTCAGGGCGCCATTCCCAGTTCAGGGGCGCCATTCCCAGTTTGGGGCGCCCCCTGCTGTGCCGCGCAGGTACTACACCTTCGGGGAGGCTCTGGCGCGGGCGCTGCTCGGGAAGAGGCTCTCGAAGGGCACAAAGAAGGAACTGGACGAGGTCAGCGCCCGCACCGGAGTCTCCATCAAGAGCTGCCGCCGGCAGGTGGGGGCGGGGGGGGGGCACGGGGGGGGGGAACTGGGGGGGGCAACGGGGGGGGAGCAACGGGGGGGGGTCCCAACTGGGGGTGGGGAACTGGGAGGGCAAACTGGGGGGGGGCAACTGGGGGGGGGGCAACTGGGGGGGGAGGAAACTGGGGGGGTCCCAACTGGGGGGGGGCAACGGGGGGGGGGAAACTGGGGGGGGGGAACTGGGTGGGGTCCCAACTGGGGGTGGGGAACTGGGAGGGCAAACTGAGGGGGGGGCAACTGGGGGGGGGAACTGGGGGGGGCAACTTGGGGGGGGTCCCAATTGGGGGGGGTAACGGGGGGGGGCAACTGGGGGGGCAACTGGGGGGGAGGGAACTGGGGGGGGGCAACGGGGGGGGGGCAACTGGGGGGGCAACTGCGGGGTCCAACTGGGGGGGGGGCAACTGGGGGGAGGAAACTAGGGGGGGCAACTGGGGGGGGTCCCAACTGTGGGGGGGGAACTGGGGGGGGTCGCAACTGGGGGGGGAACTGGGGGGGGGCAACTGGGGGGGTCCCAACTGGGGGTGGGGAACTGGGGGGAGGAAACTGGGGGGGGAACTGGGGGGGGAAACTGGGGGGGGGAAACTGGGGGGGTCCAACTGGGGGGGGGGGAACTGGGGGGGGCAACTTGGGGGGGGTCCCAACTGGGGGGGGGGCAACTGGGGGGGGGGGCAACGGGGGGGGGGCAACTGGGGGGGAACGGGG
>NW_028128573.1:0-147719 GCF_965231255.1 Vanellus vanellus | reverse complement strand
GCCGAAAGTGAAAAACAAGTGCTTTTGAGGATGGAATCCGCAGGAAAGCAGAGAGGGCCAAATTGTCTGGGGCATTTGAAGAGGTTCCAGGAGGCAGTGAGGACCAGCATCACTTTTTCCCCGCTGGCACCTTTGCTGTGGCAGCAAAAGCTGGACGTTTGTCTTTTTTGCTCCGGAGGGCGCCGAAAGCGAAAACAGGTGCTTTTGAGGATGGAGTCCGTAGGAAAGCAGAGAGGGCCAAATTGTCTGTGGCATTTGAAGAGGTTCCAGGAGGCAGTGAGGACCAGCATCACTTTTCCCCGCTGGCACCTTTGCTGTGGCAGCAAAAGCTGGGCGTTTGTCTTTTTTGTTCCGGAGGGCGCCGAAAGCGAAAACAGGTTCTGTTGAGGATGGAGTCGGCAGGAAAGCAGAGAGGGCCAAATGTGTGGTGCATTTGAAGAGGTTCCAGGAGGCAGTGAGGACCAGCATCACTTTTCCCCGCTGGCACCTTTGCTGTGGCAGCAAAAGCTGGACGTTTGTCTTTTTTGCTCCGGAGGGCGCCGAAAGTGAAAACAGGTGCTTTTGAGGATGGAGTCCGCAGGAAAGCAGAGAGGGCCAAATTGTCTGGGGCATTTGAAGAGGTTCCAGGAGGCAGTGAGGACCAGCATCACTTTTCCCCGCTGGCACCTTTGCTGTGGCAGCAAAAGCTGGACGTTTGTCTTTTTGCTCCGGAGGGCGCCGAAAGTGAAAACAAGTGCTTTTGAGGATGGAGTCCGCAGGAAAGCAGAGAGGGCCAAATTGTGTGGTGCATTTGAAGCGGTTCCAGGAGGCAGTGAGGACCAGCATCACTTTTCCCCGCTGGCACCTTTGTTGTGGCAGCAAAAGCTGGACGTTTGTCTTTTTTGCTCCGGAGGGCGCTGAAAGCGAAAACAGGTTGCGTTTGAGGATGAGTCCGCAGGAAAGCAGAGAGGGCCAAATTGTGTGGTGCATTTGAAGAGGTTCCAGGAGGCAGTGAGGACCAGCATCACTTTTCCCCGCTGGCACCTTTGCTGTGGCAGCAAAAGCTGGACGTTTGTCTTTTTTGCTCCGGAGAATGCCGAAAGTGAAAACAAGTGCTTTTGAGGATGGAGTCCGTAGGAAAGCAGAGAGGGCCAAATTGTGTGGTGCATTTGAAGAGGTTCCAGGAGGCAGTGAGGACCAGCATCACTTTTCCCCGCTGGCACCTTTGCTGTGGCAGCAAAAGCTAAACGTTTGTCTTTTTTGCTCCAGAGGGCGCCGAAAGCGAAAACAGGTTCTGTTGAGGATGGAGTCCACAGGAAAGCAGAGAGGGCCAAATTGTGTGGTGCATTTGAAGAGGTTCCAGGAGGCAGTGAGGACCAGCATCACTTTTCCCCGCTGGCACATTTGCTGTGGCAGCAAAAGATGGACGTTTGTCTTTTTTGCTCAGGAGAATGCCGAAAGTGAAAACAAGTGCTTTTGAGGATGGAGTCGGCAGGAAAGCAGAGAGGGCCAAATTGTCTGGGGCATTTGAAGAGGTTCCAGGAGGCAGTGAGGACCAGCATCACTTTTCCCCGCTGGCACCTTTGCTGTGGCAGCAAAAGCTGGACGTTTGTCTTTTTTGCTCCGGAGGGCGCCGAAAGCGAAAACAGGTGCTTTTGAGGATGGAGTCCGCAGGAAAGCAGAGAGGGCCAAATTGTCTGGGGCATTTGAAGAGGTTCCAGGAGGCAGTGAGAACCAGCATCACTTTTCCCCGCTGGCACCTTTGCTGTGGCAGCAAAAGCTGGACGTTTGTCTTTTTTGCTCCGGAGGGCGCCGAAAGTGAAAACAAGTGCTTTTGAGGATGGAGTCCGCAGGAAAGCAGAGAGGGCCAAATTGTCTGGGGCATTTGAAGAGGTTCCAGGAGGCAGTGAGGACCAGCATCACTTTTCCCCGCTGACACCTTTGCTGTGGCAGCAAAAGCTGGACGTTTGTCTTTTTTGCTCCGAAGGGCGCCGAAAGCGAAAACAGGTGCGTTTGAGGATGGAGTCCGCAGGAAAGCAGAGAGGGCCAAATTGTGTGGTGCATTTGAAGAGGTTCCAGGAGGCAGTGAGGACCAGCATCACTTTTCCCCGCTGGCACCTTTGCTGTGGCAGCAAAAGCTGGACGTTTGTCTTTTTTGCTCCGGAGGGCGCCGAAAGCGAAAACAGGTGCTTTTGAGGATGGAGTCCGTAGGAAAGCAGAGAGGGCCAAATTGTCTGTGGCATTTGAAGAGGTTCCAGGAGGCAGTGAGGACCAGCATCACTTTTCCCCGCTGGCACCTTTGCTGTGGCAGCAAAAGCTGGACGTTTGTCTTTTTTGCTCCGGAGTGCGCCGAAAGCGAAAACAGGTTCTGTTGAGGATGGAGTCGGCAGGAAAGCAGAGAGGGCCAAATTGTGTGGTGCATTTGAAGAGGTTCCAGGAGGCAGTGAGGACCAGCATCACTTTTCCCCGCTGGCACCTTTGCTGTGGCAGCAAAAGCTGGACGTTTGTCTTTTTTGCTCCGGAGGGCGCCGAAAGTGAAAACAGGTGCTTTTGAGGATGGAGTCCGCAGGAAAGCAGAGAGGGCCAAATTGTGTGGTGCATTTGAAGAGGTTCCAGGAGGCAGTGAGGACCAGCATCACTTTTCCCCGCTGGCACCTTTGCTGTGGCAGCAAAAGCTGGACGTTTGTCTTTTTTGCTCCGGAGGGCGCCGAAAGTGAAAACAAGTGCTTTTGAGGATGGAGTCCGCAGGAAAGCAGAGAGGGCCAAATTGTGTGGTGCATTTGAAGCGGTTCCAGGAGGCAGTGAGGACCAGCATCACTTTTCCCCGCTGGCACCTTTGCTGTGGCAGCAAAAGCTGGACGTTTGTCTTTTTTGCTCCAAACAGCGCCGAAAGTGAAAAAAGGTGCTTTTGAGGTTAGAGTTAGCAGGAAAGCAGAGAGGGCCAAATTGTGTGGTGCATTTGAAGAGGTTCCAGGAGGCAGTGAGGACCAGCATCACTTTTCCCCGCTGGCACCTTTGCTGTGGCAGCAAAAGCTGGACGTTTGTCTTTTTTGCTCCGGAGAATGCCGAAAGTGAAAACAAGTGCTTTTGAGGATGGAGTCCGTAGGAAAGCAGAGAGGGCCAAATTGTGTGGTGCATTTGAAGAGGTTCCAGGAGGCAGTGAGGACCAGCATCACTTTTCCCCGCTGGCACCTTTGCTGTGGCAGCAAAAGCTGGACGTTTGTCTTTTTTGCTCCAGAGGGCGCCGAAAGCGAAAACAGGTTCTGTTGAGGATGGAGTCCGCAGGAAAGCAGAGAGGGCCAAATTGTGTGGTGCATTTGAAGAGGTTCCAGGAGGCAGTGAGGACCAGCATCACTTTTCCCCGCTGGCACCTTTGCTGTGGCAGCAAAAGCTGGACGTTTGTCTTTTTTGCTCCGGAGAATGCCGAAAGTGAAAACAAGTGCTTTTGAGGATGGAGTCCGTAGGAAAGCAGAGAGGGCCAAATTGTCTGGGGCATTTGAAGAGGTTCCAGGAGGCAGTGAGGACCAGCATCACTTTTCCCCGCTGGCACCTTTGCTGTGGCAGCAAAAGCTGGACGTTTGTCTTTTTACCACCGGAGGGCGCCGAAAGTGAAAACAAGTGCTTTTGAGGATGGAGTCCGCAGGAAAGCAGAGAGGGCCAAATTGTGTGGTGCATTTGAAGAGGTTCCAGGAGGCAGTGAGGACCAGCATCACTTTTCCCCGCTGGCACCTTTGCTGTGGCAGCAAAAGCTGGACGTTTGTCTTTTTTGCTCCAAAGGGCGCCGAAAGTGAAAACAGGTGCTTTTGAGGATGGAGTCGGCAGGAAAGCAGAGAGGGCCAAATTGTGTGGTGCATTTGAAGAGGTTCCAGGAGGCAGTGAGAACCAGCATCACTTTTCCCCGCTGGCACCTTTGCTGTGGCAGCAAAAGCTGGACGTTTGTCTTTTTTGCTCCGGAGGATGCCGAAAGCGAAAACAGGTGCTTTTGAGGATGGAGTCCGCAGGAAAGCAGAGAGGGCCAAATTGTCTGGGGCATTTGAAGAGGTTCCAGGAGGCAGTGAGAACCAGCATCACTTTTCCACGCTGGCACCTTTGCTGTGGCAGCAAAAGCTGGACGTTTGTCTTTTTTGCTCCGGAGGGCGCCGAAAGTGAAAACAAGTGCTTTTGAGGATGGAGTCCGCAGGAAAGCAGAGAGGGCCAAATTGTGTGGTGCATTTGAAGAGGTTCCAGGAGGCAGTGAGGACCAGCATCACTTTTCCCCGCTGGCACCTTTGCTGTGGCAGCAAAAGCTGGACGTTTGTCTTTTTTGCTCCAGAGGGCGCCGAAAGCGAAAACAGGTGCGTTTGAGGATGGAGTCCGCAGGAAAGCAGAGAGGGCCAAATTGTGTGGTGCATTTGAAGAGGTTCCAGGAGGCAGTGAGGACCAGCATCACTTTTCCCCGCTGGCACCTTTGCTGTGGCAGCAAAAGCTGGACGTTTGTCTTTTTTGCTCCGGAGGGCGCCGAAAGCGAAAACAGGTGCTTTTGAGGATGGAGTCCGTAGGAAAGCAGAGAGGGCCAAATTGTCTGTGGCATTTGAAGAGGTTCCAGGAGGCAGTGAGGACCAGCATCACTTTTCCCCGCTGGCACCTTTGCTGTGGCAGCAAAAGCTGGACGTTTGTCTTTTTTGCTCCGGAGGGCGCCGAAAGCGAAAACAGGTTCTGTTGAGGATGGAGTCGGCAGGAAAGCAGAGAGGGCCAAATTGTGTGGTGCATTTGAAGAGGTTCCAGGAGGCAGTGAGGACCAGCATCACTTTTCCCCGCTGGCACCTTTGCTGTGGCAGCAAAAGCTGGACCTTTGTCTTTTTTGCTCCGGAGGGCGCCGAAAGTGAAAACAGGTGATTTTGAGGATGGAGTCCGCAGGAAAGCAGAGAGGGCCAAATTGTCTGGGGCATTTGAAGAGGTTCCAGGAGGCAGTGAGGACCAGCATCACTTTTCCCCGCTGGCACCTTTGCTGTGGCAGCAAAAGCTGGACGTTTGTCTTTTTTGCTCCGGAGGGCGCCGAAAGTGAAAACAAGTGCTTTTGAGGATGGAGTCCGCAGGAAAGCAGAGAGGGCCAAATTGTGTGGTGCATTTGAAGCGGTTCCAGGAGGCAGTGAGGACCAGCATCACTTTTCCCCGCTGGCACCTTTGCTGGGGCAGCAAAAGCTGGACGTTTGTCTTTTTTCCTCCGGAGGGCGCTTAAAGCGAAAACAGGTGTGTTTGAGGATGGAGTCCGCAGGAAAGCAGAGAGGGCCAAATTGTGTGGTGCATTTGAAGAGGTTCCAGGAGGCAGTGAGGACCAGCATCACTTTTCCCCGCTGGCACCTTTGCTGTGGCAGCAAAAGCTGGACGTTTGTCTTTTTTGCTCCGGAGAATGCCGAAAGTGAAAACAAGTGCTTTTGAGGATGGAGTCCGTAGGAAAGCAGAGAGGGCCAAATTGTGTGGTGCATTTGAAGAGGTTCCAGGAGGCAGTGAGGACCAGCATCACTTTTCCCCGCTGGCACCTTTGCTGTGGCAGCAAAAGCTGGACGTTTGTCTTTTTTGCTCCAGAGGGCGCCGAAAGCGAAAACAGGTTCTGTTGAGGATGGAGTCCACAGGAAAGCAGAGAGGGCCAAATTGTGTGGTGCATTTGAAGAGGTTCCAGGAGGCAGTGAGGACCAGCATCACTTTTCCCCGCTGGCACATTTGCTGTGGCAGCAAAAGATGGACGTTTGTCTTTTTTGCTCCGGAGGGCGCCGAAAGTGAAAACAGGTGCTTTTGAGGATGGAGTCCGCAGGAAAGCAGAGAGGGCCAAATTGTCTGGGGCATTTGAAGAGGTTCCAGGAGGCAGTGAGAACCAGCATCACTTTTCCCCGCTGGCACCTTTGCTGTGGCAGCAAAAGCTGGACGTTTGTCTTTTTTGCTCCGGAGGGCGCCGAAAGTGAAAACAAGTGCTTTTGAGGATGGAGTCCGCAGGAAAGCAGAGAGGGCCAAATTGTCTGGGGCATTTGAAGAGGTTCCAGGAGGCAGTGAGGACCAGCATCACTTTTCCCCGCTGACACCTTTGCTGTGGCAGCAAAAGCTGGACGTTTGTCTTTTTTGCTCCGGAGGGCGCCGAAAGCGAAAACAGGTGCTTTTGAGGATGGAGTCCGTAGGAAAGCAGAGAGGGCCAAATTGTCTGTGGCATTTGAAGAGGTTCCAGGAGGCAGTGAGGACCAGCATCACTTTTCCCCGCTGGCACCTTTGCTGTGGCAGCAAAAGCTGGACGTTTGTCTTTTTTGCTCCGGAGGGCGCCGAAAGAGAAAACAGGTTCTGTTGAGGATGGAGTCGGCAGGAAAGCAGAGAGGGCCAAATTGTGTGGTGCATTTGAAGAGGTTCCAGGAGGCAGTGAGGACCAGCATCACTTTTCCCCGCTGGCACCTTTGCTGTGGCAGCAAAAGCTGGACGTTTGTCTTTTTTGCTCCGGAGGGCGCCGAAAGTGAAAACAGGTGCTTTTGAGGATGGAGTCCGCAGGAAAGCAGAGAGGGCCAAATTGTCTGGGGCATTTGAAGAGGTTCCAGGAGGCAGTGAGGACCAGCATCACTTTTCCCCGCTGACACCTTTGCTGTGGCAGCAAAAGCTGGACGTTTGTCTTTTTTGCTCCGAAGGGCGCCGAAAGCGAAAACAGGTGCGTTTGAGGATGGAGTCCGCAGGAAAGCAGAGAGGGCCAAATTGTGTGGTGCATTTGAAGAGGTTCCAGGAGGCAGTGAGGACCAGCATCACTTTTCCCCGCTGGCACCTTTGCTGTGGCAGCAAAAGCTGGACGTTTGTCTTTTTTGCTCCGGAGGGCGCCGAAAGCGAAAACAGGTGCTTTTGAGGATGGAGTCCGTAGGAAAGCAGAGAGGGCCAAATTGTCTGTGGCATTTGAAGAGGTTCCAGGAGGCAGTGAGGACCAGCATCACTTTTCCCCGCTGGCACCTTTGCTGTGGCAGCAAAAGCTGGACGTTTGTCTTTTTTGCTCCGGAGTGCGCCGAAAGCGAAAACAGGTTCTGTTGAGGATGGAGTCGGCAGGAAAGCAGAGAGGGCCAAATTGTGTGGTGCATTTGAAGAGGTTCCAGGAGGCAGTGAGGACCAGCATCACTTTTCCCCGCTGGCACCTTTGCTGTGGCAGCAAAAGCTGGACGTTTGTCTTTTTTGCTCCGGAGGGCGCCGAAAGTGAAAACAGGTGCTTTTGAGGATGGAGTCCGCAGGAAAGCAGAGAGGGCCAAATTGTGTGGTGCATTTGAAGAGGTTCCAGGAGGCAGTGAGGACCAGCATCACTTTTCCCCGCTGGCACCTTTGCTGTGGCAGCAAAAGCTGGACGTTTGTCTTTTTTGCTCCGGAGGGCGCCGAAAGTGAAAACAAGTGCTTTTGAGGATGGAGTCCGCAGGAAAGCAGAGAGGGCCAAATTGTGTGGTGCATTTGAAGCGGTTCCAGGAGGCAGTGAGGACCAGCATCACTTTTCCCCGCTGGCACCTTTGCTGTGGCAGCAAAAGCTGGACGTTTGTCTTTTTTGCTCCAAACAGCGCCGAAAGTGAAAACAGGTGCTTTTGAGGATGGAGTCCGCAGGAAAGCAGAGAGGGCCAAATTGTGTGGTGCATTTGAAGAGGTTCCAGGAGGCAGTGAGGACCAGCATCACTTTTCCCCGCTGGCACCTTTGCTGTGGCAGCAAAAGCTGGACGTTTGTCTTTTTTGCTCCGGAGGGCGCCGAAAGTGAAAACAAGTGCTTTTGAGGATGGAGTCCGCAGGAAAGCAGAGAGGGCCAAATTGTGTGGTGCATTTGAAGCGGTTCCAGGAGGCAGTGAGGACCAGCATCACTTTTCCCCGCTGGCACCTTTGCTGTGGCAGCAAAAGCTGGACGTTTGTCTTTTTACCACCGGAGGGCGCCGAAAGTGAAAACAAGTGCTTTTGAGGATGGAGTCCGCAGGAAAGCAGAGAGGGCCAAATTGTGTGGTGCATTTGAAGAGGTTACAGGAGGCAGTGAGGACCAGCATCACTTTTCCCCGCTGGCACCTTTGCTGTGGCAGCAAAAGCTGGACGTTTGTCTTTTTTGCTCCGGAGGATGCCGAAAGCGAAAACAGGTGCTTTTGAGGATGGAGTCCGCAGGAAAGCAGAGAGGGCCAAATTGTCTGGGGCATTTGAAGAGGTTCCAGGAGGCAGTGAGAACCAGCATCACTTTTCCACGCTGGCAACTTTGCTGTGGCAGCAAAACCTGGACGTTTGTCTTTTTTGCTCCGGAGGGCGCCGAAAGTGAAAACAAGTGCTTTTGAGGATGGAGTCCGCAGGAAAGCAGAGAGGGCCAAATTGTCTGGGGCATTTGAAGAGGTTCCAGGAGGCAGTGAGGACCAGCATCACTTTTCCCCGCTGGCACCTTTGCTGTGGCAGCAAAAGCTGGACGTTTGTCTTTTTTGCTCCGAAGGGCGCCGAAAGCGAAAACAGGTGCGTTTGAGGATGGAGTCCGCAGGAAAGCAGAGAGGGCCAAATTGTGTGGTGCATTTGAAGAGGTTCCAGGAGGCAGTGAGGACCAGCATCACTTTTCCCCGCTGGCACCTTTGCTGTGGCAGCAAAAGCTGGACGTTTGTCTTTTTTGCTCCGGAGGGCGCCGAAAGCGAAAACAGGTGCTTTTGAGGATGGAGTCCGTAGGAAAGCAGAGAGGGCCAAATTGTCTGTGGCATTTGAAGAGGTTCCAGGAGGCAGTGAGGACCAGCATCACTTTTCCCCGCTGGCACCTTTGCTGTGGCAGCAAAAGCTGGACGTTTGTCTTTTTTGCTCCGGAGGGCGCCGAAAGAGAAAACAGGTTCTGTTGAGGATGGAGTCGGCAGGAAAGCAGAGAGGGCCAAATTGTGTGGTGCATTTGAAGAGGTTCCAGGAGGCAGTGAGGACCAGCATCACTTTTCCCCGCTGGCACCTTTGCTGTGGCAGCAAAAGCTGGACGTTTGTCTTTTTTGCTCCGGAGGGCGCCGAAAGTGAAAACAGGTGCTTTTGAGGATGGAGTCCGCAGGAAAGCAGAGAGGGCCAAATTGTCTGGGGCATTTGAAGAGGTTCCAGGAGGCAGTGAGGACCAGCATCACTTTTCCCCGCTGACACCTTTGCTGTGGCAGCAAAAGCTGGACGTTTGTCTTTTTTGCTCCGAAGGGCGCCGAAAGCGAAAACAGGTGCGTTTGAGGATGGAGTCCGCAGGAAAGCAGAGAGGGCCAAATTGTGTGGTGCATTTGAAGAGGTTCCAGGAGGCAGTGAGGACCAGCATCACTTTTCCCCGCTGGCACCTTTGCTGTGGCAGCAAAAGCTGGACGTTTGTCTTTTTTGCTCCGGAGAATGCCGAAAGTGAAAACAAGTGCTTTTGAGGATGGTGTCCGTAGGAAAGCAGAGAGGGCCAAATTGTGTGGTGCATTTGAAGAGGTTCCAGGAGGCAGTGAGGACCAGCATCACTTTTCCCCGCTGGCACCTTTGCTGTGGCAGCAAAAGCTGGACGTTTGTCTTTTTTGCTCCAGAGGGCGCCGAAAGCGAAAACAGGTTCTGTTGAGGATGGAGTCCACAGGAAAGCAGAGAGGGCCAAATTGTGTGGTGCATTTGAAGAGGTTCCAGGAGGCAGTGAGGACCAGCATCACTTTTCCCCGCTGGCACATTTGCTGTGGCAGCAAAAGATGGACGTTTGTCTTTTTTGCTCCGGAGAATGCCGAAAGTGAAAACAAGTGCTTTTGAGGATGGAGTCCGTAGGAAAGCAGAGAGGGCCAAATTGTGTGGTGCATTTGAAGAGGTTCCAGGAGGCAGTGAGGACCAGCATCACTTTTCCCCGCTGGCACCTTTGCTGTGGCAGCAAAAGCTGGACGTTTGTCTTTTTTGCTCCGGAGGGCGCCGAAAGCGAAAACAGGTGCTTTTGAGGATGGAGTCCGCAGGAAATCAGAGAGGGCCAAATTGTCTGTGGCATTTGAAGAGGTTCCAGGAGACAGTGAGAACCAGCATTACTTTTCCCCGCTGGCACCTTTGCTGTGGCAGCAAAAGCTGGACGTTTGTCTTTTTACGACCGCAGGTCGCCGAAATTGAAAAAAGGCGCTTTTGAGGATAGAGTCCGCAGGAAAGCAGAGAGGGCTAAATTGTCTGGGGCATTTGAAAGAGTTCCATGAGGCAGTGAGAACCAGAATTACTTTCCTCCGCTGGCACCTTGCTGCGGCAGCAAAAGCTGGACCTTTGTTTTTTTACAACCGGAGGGCGCCGAAAGTGAAAAAAGGCGCTTTTGAGGATAGAGTCCGCAGGAAAGCAGAGAGGGCCAAATTGTCTGTGGCATTTGAAAGGGTTCCAGGAGGCAGTGAAGACCAGCATTGCTTTTCCCCGCTGGCACCTTTGCTGTGGCAGCAAAAGCTGGATGTTTGTCTTTTTTGCTCCGGAGGTTGCCGAAATCGAAAAAAGGTGCTTTTGAGGATGGAGTCCGCAGGAAAGCAGAGAGGGCCAAATTGTCTGGGGCATTTGAAAGGGTTCCAGGAGGCAGTGAGAACCAGCATTACTTTTCCCGCTGGCACCTTTGCTGTGGCAGCAAAAGCTGGACGTTTGTCTTTTTTGCTCCAGAGGGCGCCGAAAGCGAAAACAGGTTCTGTTGAGGATGGAGTCCGCAGGAAAGCAGAGAGGGCCAAATTGTGTGGTGCATTTGAAGAGGTTCCAGGAGGCAGTGAGGACCAGCATCACTTTTCCCCGCTGGCACATTTGCTGTGGCAGCAAAAGCTGGACGTTTGTCTTTTTTGCTCCGGAGAATGCCGAAAGTGAAAACAAGTGCTTTTGAGGATGGAGTCCGTAGGAAAGCAGAGAGGGCCAAATTGTGTGGTGCATTTGAAGAGGTTCCAGGAGGCAGTGAGGACCAGCATCACTTTTCCCCGCTGGCACCTTTGCTGTGGCAGCAAAAGCTGGACGTTTGTCTTTTTTGCTCCGGAGGGCGCCGAAAGCGAAAACAGGTTCTGTTGAGGATGGAGTCGGCAGGAAAGCAGAGAGGGCCAAATTGTGTGGTGCATTTGCAGAGGTTCCAGGAGGCAGTGAGGACCAGCATCACTTTTCCCCGCTGGCACCTTTGCTGTGGCAGCAAAAGCTGGACGTTTGTCTTTTTTGCTCCGGAGGGCGCCGAAAGTGAAAACAGGTGCTTTTGAGGATGGAGTCCGCAGGAAAGCAGAGAGGGCCAAATTGTCTGGGGCATTTGAAGAGGTTCCAGGAGGCAGTGAGGACCAGCATCACTTTTCCCCGCTGGCACCTTTGCTGTGGCAGCAAAAGCTGGACGTTTGTCTTTTTTGCTCCTGAGGTTGCCGAAAGCGAAAACAGGTGCTTTTGAGGATGGAGTCCGCAGGAAATAAGAGAGGGCCAAATTGTCTGTGGCATTTGAAGAGGTTCCAGGAGACAGTGAGAACCAGCATTACTTTTCCCCGCTGGCACCTTTGCTGTGGCAGCAAAAGCTGGACTTTTGTCTTTTTACGACCGCAGTTCGCCGAAAGTGAAAAAAGGTGCTTTTGAGGATAGAGTCCGCAGGAAAGCAGAGAGGGCTAAATTGTCTGGGGCATTTGAAAGAGTTCCATGAGGCAGTGAGAACCAGAATTACTTTCCTCCGCTGGGACCTTGCTGCGGCAGCAAAAGCTGGACGTTTGTCTTTTTACGACCGCAGGGCGCCGAAAGTGAAAAAAGGCGCTTTTGAGGCTAGAGTCCGCAGGAAAGCAGAGAGGGCTAAATTGTCTGGGGCATTTGAAGGGGTTCCAGGAGGCAGTGAGGACCAGCCTTACTTTTCCCCGCTGGCACCTTTGCTGTGGCAGCAAATGCTGGACGTTTGTCTCTTTTGCTCCGGAGGTTGCCGAAAGCGAAAACAGGTGCTTTTGAGGATGGAGTCCGCAGGAAAGCAGAGAGGGCCAAATTGTGTGGTGCATTTGAAGAGGTTCCAGGAGGCAGTGAGGACCAGCATCACTTTTCCCTGCTGGCACATTTGCTGTGGCAGCAAAAGATGGACGTTTGTCTTTTTTGCTCCGGAGAATGCCGAAAGTGAAAACAAGTGCTTTTGAGGATGGAGTCCGTAGGAAAGCAGAGAGGGCCAAATTGTGTGGTGCATTTGAAGAGGTTCCAGGAGGCAGTGAGGACCAGCATCACTTTTCCCCGCTGGCACCTTTGCTGTGGCAGCAAAAGCTGGACGTTTGTCTTTTTTGCTCCAGAGGGCGCCGAAAGCGAAAACAGGTTCTGTTGAGGATGGAGTCGGCAGGAAAGCAGAGAGGGCCAAATTGTGTGGTGCATTTGAAGAGGTTCCAGGAGGCAGTGAGGACCAGCATCACTTTTCCCCGCTGGCACCTTTGCTGTGGCAGCAAAAGCTGGACGTTTGTCTTTTTTGCTCCGGAGGGCGCCGAAAGTGAAAACAGGTGCTTTTGAGGATGGAGTCCGCAGGAAAGCAGAGAGGGCCAAATTGTGTGGTGCATTTGAAGAGGTTCCAGGAGGCAGTGAGGACCAGCATCACTTTTCCCCGCTGGCACCTTTGCTGTGGCAGCAAAAGCTGGACGTTTGTCTTTTTTGCTCCTGAGGTTGCCGAAAGCGAAAACAGGTGCTTTTGAGGATGGAGTCCGCAGGAAAGCAGAGAGGGCCAAATTGTCTGTGGCATTTGAAGAGGTTCCAGGAGACAGTGAGAACCAGCATTACTTTTCCCCGCTGGCACCTTTGCTGTGGCAGCAAAAGCTGGACGTTTGTCTTTTTTGCTCCTGAGGTTGCCAAAAGTAAAAAAAGGTGCTTTTGAGGATGGAGTCGGCAGGAAAGCAGAGAGGGCCAAATTGTGTGGTGCATTTGAAGAGGTTCCAGGAGGCAGTGAGGACCAGCATCACTTTTCCCCGCTGGCACATTTGCTGTGGCAGCAAAAGCTGGACGTTTGTCTTTTTTGCTCCGGAGAATGCCGAAAGTGAAAACAAGTGCTTTTGAGGATGGAGTCCGTAGGAAAGCAGAGAGGGCCAAATTGTGTGGTGCATTTGAAGAGGTTCCTGGAGGCAGTGAGGACCAGCATCACTTTTCCCCGCTGGCACCTTTGCTGTGGCAGCAAAAGCTGGACGTTTGTCTTTTTTGCTCCGGAGGGCGCCGAAAGCGAAAACAGGTTCTGTTGAGGATGGAGTCGGCAGGAAAGGAGAGAGGGCCAAATTGTGTGGTGCATTTGAAGAGGTTCCAGGAGGCAGTGAGGACCAGCATCACTTTTCCCCGCTGGCACCTTTGCTGTGGCAGCAAAAGCTGGACGTTTGTCTTTTTTGCTCCTGAGGTTGCCGAAAGCGAAAACAGGTGCTTTTGAGGATGGAGTCTACAGGAAATCAGAGAGGGCCAAATTGTCTGTGGCATTTGAAGAGGTTCCAGGAGACAGTGAGAACCAGCATTACTTTTCCCCGCTGGCACCTTTGCTGTGGCAGCAAAAGCTGGACGTTTGTCTTTTTACGACCGCAGGTCGCCGAAAGTGAAAAAAGGTGCTTTTGAGGATAGAGTCCGCAGGAAAGCAGAGAGGGCTAAATTGTCTGGGGCATTTGAAAGAGTTCCATGAGGCAGTGAGAACCAGAATTACTTTCCTCCGCTGGGACCTTGCTGCGGCAGCAAAAGCTGGACGTTTCTCTTTTTACGACCGCAGGGCGCCGAAAGTGAAAAAAGGCGCTTTTGAGGATGGAGTCCGCAGGAAAGCAGAGAGGGCTAAATTGTCTGGGGCATTTGAAGGGGTTCCAGGAGGCAGTGAGGACCAGCCTTACTTTTCCCCGCTGGCACCTTTGCTGTGGCAGCAAAAGCTGGACGTTTGTCTGTTTTGCTCCGGAGGTTGCCGAAAGCGAAAACAGGTGCTTTTGAGGATGGAGTCCGCAGGAAAGCAGAGAGGGCCAAATTGTCTGGGGCATTTGAAAGAGTTCCAGGAGGCAGTGAGAACGAGAATTACTTTTCCCCGCTGGCACCTTTGCTGCGGCAGCAAAAGCTGGACCTTTGTTTTTTTACCACCGGAGGGCGCCGAAAGTGAAAAAAGGCGCTTTTGAGGATAGAGTCCGCAGGAAAGCAGAGAGGGCCAAATTGTCTGTGGCATTTGAAAGGGTTCCAGGAGGCAGTGAGGACCAGCATTACTTTTCCCCGCTGGCACCTTTGCTGTGGCAGCAAAAGCTGGACGTTTGTCTTTTTTGCTCCGGAGGTTGCCGAAATCGAAAAAAGGTGCTTTTGAGGATGGAGTCCGCAGGAAAGCAGAGAGGGCCAAATTGTCTGGGGCATTTGAAAGGGTTCCAGGAGGCAGTGAGAACCAGCATTACTTTTCCCCGCTGGCACCTTTGCTGTGGCAGCAAAAGCTGGACGTTTGTCTTTTTTGCTCCTGAGGTTGCCAAAAGTAAAAAAAGGTGCTTTTGAGGATGGAGTCGGCAGGAAAGCAGAGAGGGCCAAATTGTGTGGTGCATTTGAAGAGGTTCCAGGAGGCAGTGAGAACCAGCATTACTTTTCCGCGCTGGCACCTTTGCTGTGGCAGCAAAAGCTGGACGTTTGTATTTTTACCACCGGAGGGCGCCGAAAGTGAAAAAAGGCGCCTTTGAGGATAGAGTCCGCAGGAAAGCAGAGAGGGCCAAATAGTCTGGGGCATTTGAAAGAATTCCAGGAGGCAGTGAGAACCAGCATTACTTTTCCCCGCTGGCACCTTTGCTGTGGCAGCAAAACCTGGACGTTTGTCTTATTTGCTACTGAGGATGCCGAAAGCGAAAACAGGTGCTTTTGAGGATGGAGTCCGCAGGAAAGCAGAGAGGGCCAAATTGTGTGGTGCATTTGAAGAGGTTCCAGGAGGCAGTGAGAACCAGCATCACTTTTCCCCGCTGGCACCTTTGCTGTGGCAGCAAAAGCTGGACGTTTGTCTTTTTTGCTCCGGAGGGCGCCGAAAGTGAAAACAAGTGCTTTTGAGGATGGAGTCCGCAGGAAAGCAGAGAGGGCCAAATTGTCTGGGGCATTTGAAGAGGTTCCAGGAGGCAGTGAGGACCAGCATCACTTTTCCCCGCTGGCACCTTTGCTGTGGCAGCAAAAGCTGGACGTTTGTCTTTTTTGCTCTGGAGGCTGCCGAAATCGAAAACAGGTGCTTTTGAGGATGGAGTCGGCAGGAAAGCAGAGAGGGCCAAATTGTCTGGGGCATTTGAAGAGGTTCCAGGAGGCAGTGAGGACCAGCATCACTTTTCCCCGCTGGCACCTTTGCTGTGGCAGCAAAAGCTGGACATTTGTCTTTTTAGCTCCGGAGCGCGCTGAAAGCGAAAACAGGTGCGTTTGAGGATGGAGTCCGCAGGAAAGCAGAGAGGGCCAAATTGTGTGGTGCATTTTAAGAGGTTGCAGGAGGCAGTGAGGACCAGCATCACTTTTCCCCGCTGGCACCTTTGCTGTGGCAGCAAAAGCTGGACGTTTGTCTTTTTTTGCTCCAGAGGGCGCCGAAAGCGAAAACAGGTTCTGTTGAGGATGGAGTCTGCAGGAAAGCAGAGAGGGCCAAATTGTGTGGTGCATTTGAAGAGGTTCCAGGAGGCAGTGAGGACCAGCATCACTTTTCCCCGCTGGCACCTTTGCTGTGGCAGCAAAAGCTGGACGTTTGTCTTTTTTGCTCCGGAGAATGCCGAAAGCGAAAACAAGTGCTTTTGAGGATGGAGTCCGTAGGAAAGCAGAGAGGGCCAAATTGTGTGGTGCATTTGAAGAGGTTCCAGGAGGCAGTGAGGACCAGCATCACTTTTCCCCGCTGGCACCTTTGCTGTGGCAGCAAAAGCTGGACGTTTGTCTTTTTTGCTCCGGAGGGCGCCGAAAGTGAAAACAGGTGCTTTTGAGGATGGAGTCCGCAGGAAAGCAGAGAGGGCCAAATTGTCTGGGGCATTTGAAGAGGTTCCAGGAGGCAGTGAGGACCAGCATCACTTTTCCCCGCTGGCACCTTTGCTGTGGCAGCAAAAGCTGGACGTTTGTCTTTTTTGCTCCTGAGGTTGCCGAAAGCGAAAACAGGTGCTTTTGAGGATGGAGTCTGCAGGAAAGCAGAGAGGGCCAAATTGTCTGTGGCATTTGAAGAGGTTCCAGGAGGCAGTGAGGACCAGCATCACTTTTCCCCGCTGGCACCTTTGCTGTGGCAGCAAAAGCTGGACGTTTGTCTTTTTACGACCGCAGGTCGCCGAAAGTGAAAAAAGGCGCTTTTGAGGATAGAGTCCGCAAAAAAGCAGAGAGGGCTAAATTGTCTGGGGCATTTGAAAGAGTTCCATGAGGCAGTGAGAACCAGAATTACTTTCCTCCGCTGGCACCTTGCTGCGGCAGCAAAAGCTGGACGTTTGTCTTTTTACGACCGCAGGGCGCCGAAAGTGAAAAAAGGCGCTTTTGAGGATAGAGTCCGCAGGAAAGCAGAGAGGGCCAAATTGTCTGGGGCATTTGAAGGGGTTCCAGGAGGCAGTGAGGACCAGCCTTACTTTTCCCCGCTGGCACCTTTGCTGTGGCAGCAAAAGCTGGACGTTTGTCTCTTTTGCTCCGGAGGTTGCCGAAAGCGAAAACAGGTGCTTTTGAGGATGGAGTCCGCAGGAAAGCAGAGAGGGCCAAATTGTCTGGGGCATTTGAAAGGGTTCCAGGAGACAGTGAGAACACGCATTACTTTTCCCCGCTGGCACCTTTGCTGTGGCAGCAAAAGCTGGACGTTTGTCTTGTTTGCTACAAAGGTTGCCGAAAGCGAAAAAAGGTGCTTTTGAGGATGGAGTCCGCAGGAAAGCAGAGAGGGCCAAATTGTCTGGGGAATTTGAAAGAGTTCCAGGAGGCAGTGAGAACGAGAATTACTTTTCCCCGCTGGCACCTTTGCTGCGGCAGCAAAAGCTGGACCTTTGTTTTTTTACCACCGGAGGGCGCCGAAAGTGAAAAAAGGCGCTTTTGAGGATAGAGTCCGCAGGAAAGCAGAGAGGGCCAAATTGTCTGTGGCATTTGAAAGGGTTCCAGGAGGCAGTGAGGACCAGCATTACTTTTCCCCGCTGGCACCTTTGCTGTGGCAGCAAAAGCTGGACGTTTGTCTTTTTTGCTCCGGAGGGCGCCGAAAGTGAAAACAGGTGCTTTTGAGGATGGAGTCCGCAGGAAAGCAGAGAGGGCCAAATTGTCTGGGGCATTTGAAGAGGTTCCAGGAGGCAGTGAGGACCAGCATCACTTTTCCCCGCTGGCACCTTTGCTGTGGCAGCAAAAGCTGGACGTTTGTCTTTTTTGCTCCTGAGGTTGCCGAAAGCGAAAACAGGTGCTTTTGAGGATGGAGTCTGCAGGAAAGCAGAGAGGGCCAAATTGTCTGTGGCATTTGAAGAGGTTCCAGGAGACAGTGAGGACCAGCATTACTTTTCCCCGCTGGCACCTTTGCTGTGGCAGCAAAAGCTGGACGTTTGTCTTTTTACGACCGCAGGTCGCCGAAAGTGAAAAAAGGCGCTTTTGAGGATAGAGTCCGCAAAAAAGCAGAGAGGGCTAAATTGTCTGGGGCATTTGAAAGAGTTCCATGAGGCAGTGAGAACCAGAATTACTTTCCTCCGCTGGCACCTTGCTGCGGCAGCAAAAGCTGGACGTTTGTCTTTTTACGACCGCAGGGCGCCGAAAGTGAAAAAAGGCGCTTTTGAGGATAGAGTCCGCAGGAAAGCAGAGAGGGCCAAATTGTCTGGGGCATTTGAAGGGGTTCCAGGAGGCAGTGAGGACCACCCTTACTTTTCCCCGCTGGCACCTTTGCTGTGGCAGCAAAAGCTGGACGTTTGTCTCTTTTGCTCCGGAGGTTGCCGAAAGCGAAAACAGGTGCTTTTGAGGATGGAGTCCGCAGGAAAGCAGAGAGGGCCAAATTGTCTGGGGCATTTGAAAGGGTTCCAGGAGACAGTGAGAACACGCATTACTTTTCCCCGCTGGCACCTTTGCTGTGGCAGCAAAAGCTGTACGTTTGTCTTGTTTGCTACAAAGGTTGCCGAAAGCGAAAAAAGGTGCTTTTGAGGATGGAGTCCACAGGAAAGCAGAGAGGGCCAAATTGTCTGGGGAATTTGAAAGAGTTCCAGGAGGCAGTGAGAACGAGAATTACTTTTCCCCGCTGGCACCTTTGCTGCGGCAGCAAAAGCTGGACCTTTGTTTTTTTACCACCGGAGGGCGCCGAAAGTGAAAAAAGGCGCTTTTGAGGATAGAGTCCGCAGGAAAGCAGAGAGGGCCAAATTGTCTGTGGCATTTGAAAGGGTTCCAGGAGGCAGTGAGGACCAGCATTACTTTTCCCCGCTGGCACCTTTGCTGTGGCAGCAAAAGCTGGACGTTTGTCTTTTTTGCTCCGGAGGTTGCCGAAATCGAAAAAAGGTGCTTTTGAGGATGGAGTCCGCAGGAAAGCAGAGAGGGCCAAATTGTCTGGGGCATTTGAAAGGGTTCCAGGAGGCAGTGAGAACCAGCATTACTTTACCCCGCTGGCACCTTTGCTGTGGCAGCAAAAGCTGGACGTTTGTCTTTTTTGCTCCTGAGGTTGCCAAAAGTAAAAAAAGGTGCTTTTGAGGATGGAGTCGGCAGGAAAGCAGAGAGGGCCAAATTGTGTTGTGCATTTGAAGCGGTTCCAGGAGGCAATGAGGACCAGCATCACTTTTCCCCGCTGGCACCTTTGCTGTGGCAGCAAAAGCTGGACGTTTGTCTTTTTTGCTCCGGAGGTTGCCGAAAGCGAAAACAGGTGCTTTTGAGGATAGAGTCCGCAGGAAAGCAGAGAGGGCCAAATAGTCTGGGGCATTTGAAAGGATTCCAGGAGGCAGTGAGAACCAGCATTGCTTTTCCGCGCTGGCACCTTTGCTGTGGCAGCAAAAGCTGGACGTTTGTATTTTTACCACCGGAGGGCGCCGAAAGCGAAAACAGGTGCTTTTGAGGATAGAGTCCGCAGGAAAGCAGAGAGGGCCAAATAGTCTGGGGCATTTGAAAGAATTCCAGGAGGCAGTGAGAACCAGCATTACTTTTCCCCGCTGGCACCTTTCCTGTGGCAGCAAAAGCTGGACGTTTGTCTTTTTTGCTCCGGAGGGCGCCGAAAGTGAAAACAGGTGCTTTTGAGGATGGAGTCCGTAGGAAAGCAGAGAGGGCCAAATTGTCTGGGGCATTTTAAGAGGTTCCAGGAGGCAGTGAGGACCAGCATCACTTTTCCCCGCTGGCACCTTTGCTGTGGCAGCAAAAGCTGGACGTTTGTCTTTTTTGCTCCTGAGGTTGCCGAAAGCGAAAACAGGTGCTTTTGAGGATGGAGTCCGCAGGAAAGCAGAGAGGGCCAAATTGTCTGTGGCATTCGAAGAGGTTCCAGGAGACAGTGAGGACCAGCATTACTTTTCCCCGCTGGCACCTTTGCTGTGGCAGCAAAAGCTGGACGTTTGTCTTTTTACGACCGCAGGTCGCCGAAAGTGAAAAAAGGCGCTTTTGAGGATAGAGTCCGCAAAAAAGCAGAGAGGGCTAAATTGTCTGGGGCATTTGAAAGAGTTCCATGAGGCAGTGAGAACCAGAATTACTTTCCTCCGCTGGCACCTTGCTGCGGCAGCAAAAGCTGGACGTTTGTCTTTTTACGACCGCAGGGCGCCGAAAGTGAAAAAAGGCGCTTTTGAGGATAGAGTCCGCAGGAAAGCAGAGAGGGCTAAATTGTCTGGGGCATTTGAAGGGGTTCCAGGAGGCAGTGAGGACCAGCCTTACTTTTCCCCGCTGGCACCTTTGCTGTGGCAGCAAAAGCTGGACGTTTGTCTCTTTTGCTCCGGAGGTTGCCGAAAGCGAAAACAGGTGCTTTTGAGGATGGAGTCCGCAGGAAAGCAGAGAGGGCCAAATTGTCTGGGGCATTTGAAAGGGTTCCAGGAGACACTGAGAACACGCATTACTTTTCCCCGCTGGCACCTTTGCTGTGGCAGCAAAAGCTGGACGTTTGTCTTGTTTGCTACAAAGGTTGCCGAAAGCGAAAAAAGGTGCTTTTGAGGATGGAGTCCGCAGGAAAGCAGAGAGGGCCAAATTGTCTGGGGAATTTGAAAGAGTTCCAGGAGGCAGTGAGAACGAGAATTACTTTTCCCCGCTGGCACCTTTGCTGCGGCAGCAAAAGCTCGACCTTTGTTTTTTTACCACCGGAGGGCGCCGAAAGTGAAAAAAGGCGCTTTTGAGGATAGAGTCCGCAGGAAAGCAGAGAGGGCCAAATTGTCTGTGGCATTTGAAAGGGTTCCAGGAGGCAGTGAGAACCAGCATCACTTTTCCCCGCTGGCACCTTTGCTGTGGCAGCAAAAGCTGGACGTTTGTCTTTTTTGTGCCGGAGGTTGCCGAAAGCGAAAACAGGTGCTTTTGAGGATAGAGTCCGCAGGAAAGCAAAGAGGGCCAAATTGTCTGTGGCATTTGAAAGGGTTCCAGGAGGCAGTGAGAACCAGCATTACTTTTCCCCGCTTGCACCTTTGCTGTGGCAGCAAAAGCTGGACGTTTGTCTTTTTTGCTCCGGAGGTTGCCGAAAGCGAAAACAGGTGCTTTTGAGGATGGAGTCCGCAGGAAAGCAGAGAGGGCCAAATTGTCTGGGGCATTTGAAGAGGTTCCAGGAGGCAATGAGGACCAGCATCACTTTTCCCCGCTGGCACCTTTGCTGTGGCAGCAAAACCTGGACGTTTGTCTTTTTTGCTCCGGAGGCTGCTGAAAGCGAAAACAGGTGCTTTTGAGGGTGGAGTCCGCAGGAAAGCAGAGAGGGCCAAATTGTCTGGGGCATTTGAAGAGGTTCCAGGAGACAGTGAGAACGAGAATTACTTTTCCCCGCTGGCACCTTTGCTGCGGCAGCAAAAGCTGGACCTTTGTTTTTTTACCACCGGAGGGCGCCGAAAGTGAAAAAAGGCGCTTTTGAGGATAGAGTCCGCAGGAAAGCAGAGAGGGCCAAATTGTCTGTGGCATTTGAAAGGGTTCCAGGAGGCAGTGAGGACCAGCATTACTTTTCCCCGCTGGCACCTTTGCTGTGGCAGCAAAAGCTGGACGTTTGTCTTTTTTGCTCCGGAGGTTGCCGAAATCGAAAAAAGGTGCTTTTGAGGATGGAGTCGGCAGGAAAGCAGAGAGGGCCAAATTGTCTGGGGCATTTGAAAGGGTTCCAGGAGGCAGTGAGAACCAGCTTTACTTTTCCCCGCTGGCACCTTTGCTGTGGCAGCAAAAGCTGGACGTTTGTCTTTTTTGCTCCTGAGGTTGCCAAAAGTAAAAAAAGGTGCTTTTGAGGATGGAGTCGGCAGGAAAGCAGAGAGGGCCAAATTGTGTTGTGCATTTGAAGCGGTTCCAGGAGGCAATGAGGACCAGCATCACTTTTCCCCGCTGGCACCTTTGCTGTGGCAGCAAAAGCTGGACGTTTGTATTTTTACCACCGGAGGGCGCCGAAAGTGAAAAAAGGCGCCTTTGAGGATAGAGTCCGCAGGAAAGCAGAGAGGGCCAAATAGTCTGGGGCATTTGAAAGGGTTCCAGGAGGCAGTGAGAACCAGCATTACTTTTCCGCGCTGGCACCTTTGCTGTGGCAGCAAAAGCTGGACGTTTGTATTTTTACCACCGGAGGGCGCCGAAAGTGAAAAAAGGCGCCTTTGAGGCTAGAGTGCGCAGGAAAGCAGAGAGGGCTAAATTGTGTGGTGCATTTGAAGAGGTTCCAGGAGGCAGTGAGAACCAGCATCACTTTTCCCCGCTGGCACCTTTGCTGTGGCAGCAAAAGCTGGACGTTTGTCTTTTTTGCTCCGGAGGGCGCCGAAAGTGAAAACAAGTGCTTTTGAGGATGGAGTCCGCAGGAAAGCAGAGAGGGCCAAATTGTCTGGGGCATTTGAAGAGGTTCCAGGAGGCAGTGAGGACCAGCATCACTTTTCCCCGCTGGCACCTTTGCTGTGGCAGCAAAAGCTGGACGTTTGTCTTTTTTGCTCTGGAGGCTGCCGAAATCGAAAACAGGTGCTTTTGAGGATGGAGTCGGCAGGAAAGCAGAGAGGGCCAAATTGTCTGGGGCATTTGAAGAGGTTCCAGGAGGCAGTGAGGACCAGCATCACTTTTCCCCGCTGGCACCTTTGCTGTGGCAGCAAAAGCTGGACATTTGTCTTTTTAGCTCCGGAGCGCGCTGAAAGCGAAAACAGGTGCGTTTGAGGATGGAGTCCGCAGGAAAGCAGAGAGGGCCAAATTGTGTGGTGCATTTTAAGAGGTTGCAGGAGGCAGTGAGGACCAGCATCACTTTTCCCCGCTGGCACCTTTGCTGTGGCAGCAAAAGCTGGACGTTTGTCTTTTTTTGCTCCAGAGGGCGCCGAAAGCGAAAACAGGTTCTGTTGAGGATGGAGTCTGCAGGAAAGCAGAGAGGGCCAAATTGTGTGGTGCATTTGAAGAGGTTCCAGGAGGCAGTGAGGACCAGCATCACTTTTCCCCGCTGGCACCTTTGCTGTGGCAGCAAAAGCTGGACGTTTGTCTTTTTTGCTCCGGAGAATGCCGAAAGCGAAAACAAGTGCTTTTGAGGATGGAGTCCGTAGGAAAGCAGAGAGGGCCAAATTGTGTGGTGCATTTGAAGAGGTTCCAGGAGGCAGTGAGGACCAGCATCACTTTTCCCCGCTGGCACCTTTGCTGTGGCAGCAAAAGCTGGACGTTTGTCTTTTTTGCTCCGGAGGGCGCCGAAAGTGAAAACAGGTGCTTTTGAGGATGGAGTCCGCAGGAAAGCAGAGAGGGCCAAATTGTCTGGGGCATTTGAAGAGGTTCCAGGAGGCAGTGAGGACCAGCATCACTTTTCCCCGCTGGCACCTTTGCTGTGGCAGCAAAAGCTGGACGTTTGTCTTTTTTGCTCCTGAGGTTGCCGAAAGCGAAAACAGGTGCTTTTGAGGATGGAGTCTGCAGGAAAGCAGAGAGGGCCAAATTGTCTGTGGCATTTGAAGAGGTTCCAGGAGGCAGTGAGGACCAGCATCACTTTTCCCCGCTGGCACCTTTGCTGTGGCAGCAAAAGCTGGACGTTTGTCTTTTTACGACCGCAGGTCGCCGAAAGTGAAAAAAGGCGCTTTTGAGGATAGAGTCCGCAAAAAAGCAGAGAGGGCTAAATTGTCTGGGGCATTTGAAAGAGTTCCATGAGGCAGTGAGAACCAGAATTACTTTCCTCCGCTGGCACCTTGCTGCGGCAGCAAAAGCTGGACGTTTGTCTTTTTACGACCGCAGGGCGCCGAAAGTGAAAAAAGGCGCTTTTGAGGATAGAGTCCGCAGGAAAGCAGAGAGGGCCAAATTGTCTGGGGCATTTGAAGGGGTTCCAGGAGGCAGTGAGGACCAGCCTTACTTTTCCCCGCTGGCACCTTTGCTGTGGCAGCAAAAGCTGGACGTTTGTCTCTTTTGCTCCGGAGGTTGCCGAAAGCGAAAACAGGTGCTTTTGAGGATGGAGTCCGCAGGAAAGCAGAGAGGGCCAAATTGTCTGGGGCATTTGAAAGGGTTCCAGGAGACAGTGAGAACACGCATTACTTTTCCCCGCTGGCACCTTTGCTGTGGCAGCAAAAGCTGGACGTTTGTCTTGTTTGCTACAAAGGTTGCCGAAAGCGAAAAAAGGTGCTTTTGAGGATGGAGTCCGCAGGAAAGCAGAGAGGGCCAAATTGTCTGGGGAATTTGAAAGAGTTCCAGGAGGCAGTGAGAACGAGAATTACTTTTCCCCGCTGGCACCTTTGCTGCGGCAGCAAAAGCTGGACCTTTGTTTTTTTACCACCGGAGGGCGCCGAAAGTGAAAAAAGGCGCTTTTGGGGATAGAGTCCGCAGGAAAGCAGAGAGGGCCAAATTGTCTGTGGCATTTGAAAGGGTTCCAGGAGGCAGTGAGGACCAGCATTACTTTTCCCCGCTGGCACCTTTGCTGTGGCAGCAAAAGCTGGACGTTTGTCTTTTTTGCTCCGGAGGGCGCCGAAAGTGAAAACAGGTGCTTTTGAGGATGGAGTCCGCAGGAAAGCAGAGAGGGCCAAATTGTCTGGGGCATTTGAAGAGGTTCCAGGAGGCAGTGAGGACCAGCATCACTTTTCCCCGCTGGCACCTTTGCTGTGGCAGCAAAAGCTGGACGTTTGTCTTTTTTGCTCCTGAGGTTGCCGAAAGCGAAAACAGGTGCTTTTGAGGATGGAGTCTGCAGGAAAGCAGAGAGGGCCAAATTGTCTGTGGCATTTGAAGAGGTTCCAGGAGACAGTGAGGACCAGCATTACTTTTCCCCGCTGGCACCTTTGCTGTGGCAGCAAAAGCTGGACGTTTGTCTTTTTACGACCGCAGGTCGCCGAAAGTGAAAAAAGGCGCTTTTGAGGATAGAGTCCGCAAAAAAGCAGAGAGGGCTAAATTGTCTGGGGCATTTGAAAGAGTTCCATGAGGCAGTGAGAACCAGAATTACTTTCCTCCGCTGGCACCTTGCTGCGGCAGCAAAAGCTGGACGTTTGTCTTTTTACGACCGCAGGGCGCCGAAAGTGAAAAAAGGCGCTTTTGAGGATAGAGTCCGCAGGAAAGCAGAGAGGGCCAAATTGTCTGGGGCATTTGAAGGGGTTCCAGGAGGCAGTGAGGACCACCCTTACTTTTCCCCGCTGGCACCTTTGCTGTGGCAGCAAAAGCTGGACGTTTGTCTCTTTTGCTCCGGAGGTTGCCGAAAGCGAAAACAGGTGCTTTTGAGGATGGAGTCCGCAGGAAAGCAGAGAGGGCCAAATTGTCTGGGGCATTTGAAAGGGTTCCAGGAGACAGTGAGAACACGCATTACTTTTCCCCGCTGGCACCTTTGCTGTGGCAGCAAAAGCTGTACGTTTGTCTTGTTTGCTACAAAGGTTGCCGAAAGCGAAAAAAGGTGCTTTTGAGGATGGAGTCCACAGGAAAGCAGAGAGGGCCAAATTGTCTGGGGAATTTGAAAGAGTTCCAGGAGGCAGTGAGAACGAGAATTACTTTTCCCCGCTGGCACCTTTGCTGCGGCAGCAAAAGCTGGACCTTTGTTTTTTTACCACCGGAGGGCGCCGAAAGTGAAAAAAGGCGCTTTTGAGGATAGAGTCCGCAGGAAAGCAGAGAGGGCCAAATTGTCTGTGGCATTTGAAAGGGTTCCAGGAGGCAGTGAGGACCAGCATTACTTTTCCCCGCTGGCACCTTTGCTGTGGCAGCAAAAGCTGGACGTTTGTCTTTTTTGCTCCGGAGGTTGCCGAAATCGAAAAAAGGTGCTTTTGAGGATGGAGTCCGCAGGAAAGCAGAGAGGGCCAAATTGTCTGGGGCATTTGAAAGGGTTCCAGGAGGCAGTGAGAACCAGCATTACTTTACCCCGCTGGCACCTTTGCTGTGGCAGCAAAAGCTGGACGTTTGTCTTTTTTGCTCCTGAGGTTGCCAAAAGTAAAAAAAGGTGCTTTTGAGGATGGAGTCGGCAGGAAAGCAGAGAGGGCCAAATTGTGTTGTGCATTTGAAGCGGTTCCAGGAGGCAATGAGGACCAGCATCACTTTTCCCCGCTGGCACCTTTGCTGTGGCAGCAAAAGCTGGACGTTTGTCTTTTTTGCTCCGGAGGTTGCCGAAAGCGAAAACAGGTGCTTTTGAGGATAGAGTCCGCAGGAAAGCAGAGAGGGCCAAATAGTCTGGGGCATTTGAAAGGATTCCAGGAGGCAGTGAGAACCAGCATTGCTTTTCCGCGCTGGCACCTTTGCTGTGGCAGCAAAAGCTGGACGTTTGTATTTTTACCACCGGAGGGCGCCGAAAGCGAAAACAGGTGCTTTTGAGGATAGAGTCCGCAGGAAAGCAGAGAGGGCCAAATAGTCTGGGGCATTTGAAAGAATTCCAGGAGGCAGTGAGAACCAGCATTACTTTTCCCCGCTGGCACCTTTCCTGTGGCAGCAAAAGCTGGACGTTTGTCTTTTTTGCTCCGGAGGGCGCCGAAAGTGAAAACAGGTGCTTTTGAGGATGGAGTCCGTAGGAAAGCAGAGAGGGCCAAATTGTCTGGGGCATTTTAAGAGGTTCCAGGAGGCAGTGAGGACCAGCATCACTTTTCCCCGCTGGCACCTTTGCTGTGGCAGCAAAAGCTGGACGTTTGTCTTTTTTGCTCCTGAGGTTGCCGAAAGCGAAAACAGGTGCTTTTGAGGATGGAGTCCGCAGGAAAGCAGAGAGGGCCAAATTGTCTGTGGCATTCGAAGAGGTTCCAGGAGACAGTGAGGACCAGCATTACTTTTCCCCGCTGGCACCTTTGCTGTGGCAGCAAAAGCTGGACGTTTGTCTTTTTACGACCGCAGGTCGCCGAAAGTGAAAAAAGGCGCTTTTGAGGATAGAGTCCGCAAAAAAGCAGAGAGGGCTAAATTGTCTGGGGCATTTGAAAGAGTTCCATGAGGCAGTGAGAACCAGAATTACTTTCCTCCGCTGGCACCTTGCTGCGGCAGCAAAAGCTGGACGTTTGTCTTTTTACGACCGCAGGGCGCCGAAAGTGAAAAAAGGCGCTTTTGAGGATAGAGTCCGCAGGAAAGCAGAGAGGGCTAAATTGTCTGGGGCATTTGAAGGGGTTCCAGGAGGCAGTGAGGACCAGCCTTACTTTTCCCCGCTGGCACCTTTGCTGTGGCAGCAAAAGCTGGACGTTTGTCTCTTTTGCTCCGGAGGTTGCCGAAAGCGAAAACAGGTGCTTTTGAGGATGGAGTCCGCAGGAAAGCAGAGAGGGCCAAATTGTCTGGGGCATTTGAAAGGGTTCCAGGAGACACTGAGAACACGCATTACTTTTCCCCGCTGGCACCTTTGCTGTGGCAGCAAAAGCTGGACGTTTGTCTTGTTTGCTACAAAGGTTGCCGAAAGCGAAAAAAGGTGCTTTTGAGGATGGAGTCCGCAGGAAAGCAGAGAGGGCCAAATTGTCTGGGGAATTTGAAAGAGTTCCAGGAGGCAGTGAGAACGAGAATTACTTTTCCCCGCTGGCACCTTTGCTGCGGCAGCAAAAGCTCGACCTTTGTTTTTTTACCACCGGAGGGCGCCGAAAGTGAAAAAAGGCGCTTTTGAGGATAGAGTCCGCAGGAAAGCAGAGAGGGCCAAATTGTCTGTGGCATTTGAAAGGGTTCCAGGAGGCAGTGAGAACCAGCATCACTTTTCCCCGCTGGCACCTTTGCTGTGGCAGCAAAAGCTGGACGTTTGTCTTTTTTGTGCCGGAGGTTGCCGAAAGCGAAAACAGGTGCTTTTGAGGATAGAGTCCGCAGGAAAGCAAAGAGGGCCAAATTGTCTGTGGCATTTGAAAGGGTTCCAGGAGGCAGTGAGAACCAGCATTACTTTTCCCCGCTTGCACCTTTGCTGTGGCAGCAAAAGCTGGACGTTTGTCTTTTTTGCTCCGGAGGTTGCCGAAAGCGAAAACAGGTGCTTTTGAGGATGGAGTCCGCAGGAAAGCAGAGAGGGCCAAATTGTCTGGGGCATTTGAAGAGGTTCCAGGAGGCAATGAGGACCAGCATCACTTTTCCCCGCTGGCACCTTTGCTGTGGCAGCAAAACCTGGACGTTTGTCTTTTTTGCTCCGGAGGCTGCTGAAAGCGAAAACAGGTGCTTTTGAGGGTGGAGTCCGCAGGAAAGCAGAGAGGGCCAAATTGTCTGGGGCATTTGAAGAGGTTCCAGGAGACAGTGAGAACGAGAATTACTTTTCCCCGCTGGCACCTTTGCTGCGGCAGCAAAAGCTGGACCTTTGTTTTTTTACCACCGGAGGGCGCCGAAAGTGAAAAAAGGCGCTTTTGAGGATAGAGTCCGCAGGAAAGCAGAGAGGGCCAAATTGTCTGTGGCATTTGAAAGGGTTCCAGGAGGCAGTGAGGACCAGCATTACTTTTCCCCGCTGGCACCTTTGCTGTGGCAGCAAAAGCTGGACGTTTGTCTTTTTTGCTCCGGAGGTTGCCGAAATCGAAAAAAGGTGCTTTTGAGGATGGAGTCGGCAGGAAAGCAGAGAGGGCCAAATTGTCTGGGGCATTTGAAAGGGTTCCAGGAGGCAGTGAGAACCAGCATTACTTTTCCCCGCTGGCACCTTTGCTGTGGCAGCAAAAGCTGGACGTTTGTCTTTTTTGCTCCTGAGGTTGCCAAAAGTAAAAAAAGGTGCTTTTGAGGATGGAGTCGGCAGGAAAGCAGAGAGGGCCAAATTGTGTTGTGCATTTGAAGCGGTTCCAGGAGGCAATGAGGACCAGCATCACTTTTCCCCGCTGGCACCTTTGCTGTGGCAGCAAAAGCTGGACGTTTGTATTTTTACCACCGGAGGGCGCCGAAAGTGAAAAAAGGCGCCTTTGAGGATAGAGTCCGCAGGAAAGCAGAGAGGGCCAAATAGTCTGGGGCATTTGAAAGGGTTCCAGGAGGCAGTGAGAACCAGCATTACTTTTCCGCGCTGGCACCTTTGCTGTGGCAGCAAAAGCTGGACGTTTGTATTTTTACCACCGGAGGGCGCCGAAAGTGAAAAAAGGCGCCTTTGAGGCTAGAGTGCGCAGGAAAGCAGAGAGGGCCAAATAGTCTGGGGCATTTGAAAGAATTCCAGGAGGCAGTGAGAACCAGCATTACTTTTCCCCGCTGGCACCTTTGCTGTGGCAGCAAAAGCTGGACGTTTGTCTTTTTTGCTCCGGAGGTTGCCGAAAGCGAAAAAAGGTGCTTTTGAGGATGGAGTCCGCAGGAAAGCAGAGAAGGCCAAATTGTCTGGGGCATTTGAAGAGGTTCCAGGAGACAGTGAGAACCAACATTACTTTTCCCCGCTGGCACCTTTGCTGTGGCAGCAAAAGCTGGACGTTTGTCTTTTTTGCTCCGGAGGGCGCCGAAAGCGAAAACAGGTGCTTTTGAGGATGGAGTCCGCAGGAAAGCAGAGAGGGCCAAATAGTCTGGGGCATTTGAAAGGGTTCCAGGAGGCAGTGAGAACCAGCATTACTTTTCCCCGCTGGCACCTTTGCTGTGGCAGCAAAAGCTGGACGTTTGTCTTTTTTGCTCCGGAGTTTGCCGAAAGCGAAAACAGGTGCTTTTGAGGATGGAGTCCGCAGGAAAGCAGAGAGGGCCAAATTGTCTGGGGCATTTGAAAGGGTTCCAGGAGGCAGTGAGAACCAGCATTACTTTTCCCCGCTGGCACATTTGCTGTTGCAGCAAAACCTGGACGTTTGTCTTTTTTGCACCGGAGGTTGCCGAAAGCAAAAACAGGTGCTTTTGAGGATGGAGTCCGGAGGAAAGCAGAGAGGGCCAAATTGTCTGTGGCATTTAAAGAGGTTCCCGGAGGCAATGAGGACCAGCATCACTTTTCCCCGCTGGCACCTTTGCTGTGGCAGCAAAAGCTGGACGTTTGTCTTTTTACCACCGGAGGGCGCCGAAAGTGAAAAAAGGCGCTTTTGAGGATAGAGTCCGCAGGAAAGCAGAGAGGGCCAAATAGTCTGGGGCATTTGAAAGGGTTCCAGGAGGCAGAGAGATCCAGCATTACTTTTCCCCGCTGGCACCTTTGCTGTGGCATCAAAAGCTGGACGTTTGTCTTTTTTGCTCCTGAGCTTGCCGAAAGCGAAAACAGGTGCTTTTGAGGATGGAGTCCGCAGGAAAGCAGAGAGGGCCAAATTGTCTGGGGCATTTGAAGGGGTTCCAGGAGGCAGTGAGAACCAGCATTACTTTTACCCGCTGGCACCTTTGCTGTGGCAGCAAAAGCTGGACGTTTGTCTTTTTTGTTCCGGAGGGCGCCGAAAGCGAAAAAAGGTGCTTTTGAGGATGGAGTCCGCAGGAAAGCAGAGAGGGCCAAATTGTCTGAGGCATTTGAAAGGGTTCCAGGAGGCAGTGAGAACCAGCATTACTTTTCCCCGCTGGCACCTTTGCTGTGGCAGCAAAAGCTGGACGTTTGTCTTTTTTGCTCCGGAGGCTGCCGAAAGCGAAAACAGGTGCTTTTGAGGATGGAGTCCGCAAGAAAGCAGAGAGGGCCAAATTGTCTGGGGCATTTCAAGGGGTTCCAGGAGGCAGTGAGAACCAGCATTACTTTTCCTTGCAGGCACCTTTGCTGTGGCAGGAAAACCTGGATGTTGGTCTTTTTTGCTCCGGAGGTTGCCGAAAGCGAGAAAAGGTGCTTTTGAGGATGGAGTCCGCAAGAAAGCAGAGAGGGCCAAATTGTCTGGGGCATTTGAAGGGATTCCAGGAGGCAGTGAGGACCAGCATCACTTTTCCCCGCTGGCACCTTTGCTGTGGCAGCAAAACCTGGACGTTTGTCTTTTTTGCTCCGGAGGTTGCCGAAAGCGAAAAAAGGTGCTTTTGAGGATGGAGTCCGCAGGAAAGCAGAGAGCGCCAAATCGTCTGGGGCATTTGAAAGGGTTCCAGGAGGCAGTGAGTACCAGCATTACTTTTCCCTGCTGGCACCTTTGCTGTGGCAGGAAAACCTGGACGTTTGTCTTTTTTGCTCCGGAGTTTGCCGAAAGCGAAAACAGGTGCTTTTGAGGATGGAGTCCGCAGGAAAGCAGAGAGGGCCAAATTGTCTGGGGCATTTGAAGAGGTTCCAGGAGACAGTGAGAACCAGCATTACTTTTCCCCGCTGGCACCTTTGCTGTGGCAGCAAAAGCTGGACGTTTGTCTTTTTACCACCGGAGGGCGCAGAAAGTGAAAAAAGGCGCTTTTGAGGATAGATTCCGCAGGAAAGCAGAGAGGGCCAAATAGTCTGGGGCATTTGAAAGGGTTCCAGGAGGCAGTGAGAACCAGTATTACTTTTCCCCGCTGGCACCTTTGCTGTGGCAGCAAAAGCTGGACGTTTGTCTTTTTTGCTCCGGAGTTTGCCGAAAGCGAAAACAGGTGCTTTTGAGGATGGAGTCCGCAGGAAAGCAGAGAGGGCCAAATTGTCTGGGGCATTTGAAGAGGTTCCAGGAGGCAGTGAGAACCAGCATTACTTTTCCCCGCTGGCACATTTGCTGTGGCAGCAAAACCTGGACGTTTGTCTTTTTTGTTCCCCAGTTTGCCGAAAGCGAAAACAGGTGCTTTTGAGGATGGAGTCCGCAGGAAAGCAGAGAGGGCCAAATTGTCTGAGGCATTTGAAAGGGTTCCAGGAGGCAGTGAGAACCAGCATTACTTTTCCCCGCTGGCACCTTTCCTGTGGCAGCAAAAGCTGTACGTTTGTCTTTTTTGCTCCGGAGGCTGCCGAAAGCGAAAACAGGTGCTTTTGAGGCTAGAGTCCGCAGGAAAGCAGAGAGGGCCAAATTGTCTGGGGCATTTGAAAGGGTTCCAGGAGACAGTGAGAACCAGCATTACTTTTCCCCGCTGGCACCTTTACTGTGGCAGCAAAAGCTGGACGTTTGTCTTTTTTGCTCCGGAGGCTGCCGAAAGCGAAAACAGGTGCTTTTGAGGCTAGAGTCCGCAGGAAAGCAGAGAGGGCCAAATTGTCTGGGGCATTTGAAAGGGTTCCAGGAGACAGTGAGAACCAGCATTACTTTTCCCCGCTGGCACCTTTGCTGTGGCAGTAAAAGCTGGACGTTTGTCATTTTTGCTCCGGAGGTTGCCGAAAGTGAAAACAGGTTCTTTTGAGGATGGAGTCCGCAGGAAAGCAGAGAGGGCCAAATTGTCTGGGGCATTTGAAGGGGTTCCAGGAGGCAGTGAGGACCAGCATCACTTTTCCCCGCTGGCACCTTTGCTATGGCAGCAAAAGCTGGACGTTTGTCTTTTTACCACCGGAGGGCGCCGAAAGTGAAAAAAGGCGCTTTTGAGGATAGAGTCCGCAGGAAAGAAGAGAGGGCAAAATAGTCTGGGGCATTTGAAAGGGTTCCAGGAGGCAGTGAGATCCAGCATTACTTTTTCCCGCTGGCACCTTTGCTGTGGCAGCAAAAGCTGGACGTTTGTCTTTTTTACTCCTGAGCTTGCCGAAAGCGAAAACAGGTGCTTTTGAGGATGGAGTCCGCAGGAAAGCAGAGAGGGCCAAATTGTCTGGGGCATTTGACAGGGTTCCAGGAGACAGTGAGAACCAGCATTACTTTTCCCCGCTGGCACCTTTGCTGTGGCAGCAAAAGCTGGACGTTTGTCTTTTTTGCTCCGGAGGCTGCCGAAAGCGAAAACAGGTGCTTTTGAGGATGGAGTCCGCAGGAAAGCAGAGAGGGCCAAATTGTCTGGGGCATTTGACAGGGTTCCAGGATGCAGTGAGGACCAGCATCACTTTTCCCCGCTGGAACCTTTGCTGTGGCAGCAAAAGCTGGACGTTTGTCTTTTTTGCTCCGGAGTTTGCCGAAAGCGAAAACAGGTGCTTTTGAGGATGGAGTCCGCAGGAAAGCAGAGAGGGCCAAATTGTCTGTGGCATTTAAAGAGTTTCCAGGAGGCAATTAGGACCAGCATCACTTTTCCCCGCTGGCACCTTTGCTGTGGCAGCAAAAGCTGGACGTTTGTCTTTTTACCACCGGAGGGCGCCGAAAGTGAAAAAAGGCGCTTTTGAGGATAGAGTCCGCAGGAAAGAAGAGAGGGCAAAATAGTCTGGGGCATTTGAAAGGGTTCCAGGAGGCAGTGAGATCCAGCATTACTTTTCCCCGCTGGCACCTTTGCTGTGGCAGCAAAAGCTGGACGTTTGTCTTTTTTGCTCCGGAGGTTGCCGAAAGCGAAAACAGGTGCTTTTGAGGATGGAGTCCGCAGGAAAGCAGAGAGGGCCAAATTGTCTGTGTCATTTCAAGGGGTTCCAGGAGGCAGTGAGGACCAGAATCACTTTTCCCCGATGGCACCTTTGCTGTGGCAGCAAAAGCTGGACGTTTGTCTTTTTTGCTCCTGAGCTTGCCGAAAGCGAAAACAGGTGCTTTTGAGGATGGAGTCCGCAGGAAAGCAGAGAGGGCCAAATAGTCTAGGGCATTTGAAGGGGTTCCAGGAGACAGTGAGAACCAGCATTACTTTTCCCCGTTGGCACCTTTGCTGTGGCAGTAAAACCTGGACGTTTGTCTTTTTTGCTCCGGAGGTTGCCGAAATCGAAAACAGGTGCTTTTGAGGATGGAGTCCGCAGGAAAGCAGAGAGGGCCAAATTGTCTGTGGCATTTAAAGAGGTTCCAGGAGGCAATGAGGACCAGCATCATTTTTCCCCGCTGGCACCTTTGCTGTGGCAGCAAAAGCTGGACGTTTGTCTTTTTTGCTCCTGAGCTTGCCGAAAGCGAAAACAGGTGCTTTTGAGGATGGAGTCCACAGGAAAGCAGAGAGGGCCAAATTGTCTGAGGCATTTGAAAGGGTTCCAGGAGGCAGTGAGAACCAGCATTACTTTTCCCCGCTGGCACCTTTCCTGTGGCAGCAAAAGCTGGACGTTTGTCTTTTTTGCTCCGGAGGCTGCCGAAAGCGAAAACAGGTGCTTTTGAGGATAGAGTGCGCAGGAAAGCAGAGAGGGCCAAATTGTCTGGGGCATTTGAAAGGGTTCCAGGAGACAGTGAGAACCAGCATCTCTTTTCCCCGCTGGCACCTTTGCTGTGGCAGCAAAAGCTGGACGTTTGTCTTTTTTGCTCCGGAGGCTGCCGAAAGCGAAAACAGGTGCTTTTGAGGATGGAGTCCGCAGGAAAGCAGAGAGGGCAAAATAGTCTGGGGCATTTGAAAGGGTTCCAGGAGGCAGTGAGAACCAGCATTACTTTTCCCCGCTGGCACCTTTGCTGTGGCAGCAAAAGCTGGACGTTTGTCTTTTTTGCTCCGGAGGTTGCCGAAAGCGAAAACAGGTGCTTTTGAGGATGGAGTCCGCAGGAAAGCAGAGAGGGCCAAATTGTCTGGGGCATTTGAAAGGGTTCCAGGAGGCAGTGAGAACCAGCATTACTTTTCCCCGCTGGCACCTTTGCTGTGGCAGTAAAAGCTGGACGTTTGTCTTTTTTGCTCCGGAGGCTGCCGAAATCGAAAACAGGTGCTTTTGAGGATGGAGTCCGCAGGAAAGCAGAGAGGGCCAAATTGTCTGGGGCATTTGAAAGGGTTCCAGGAGGCAGTGAGAACCAGCATTACTTTTCCCCGCTGGCACCTTTGCTGTGACAGCAAAACCTGGACGTTTGTCTTTTTTGCTCCGGAGGTTGCCGAAAGCGACAACAGGTGCTTTTGAGGATGGAGTCCGCAGGAAAGCAGAGAGGGCCAAATTGTCTGTGGCATTTAAAGAGATTCCCGGAGGCAATGAGGACCAGCATCGCTTTTCCCCGCTGGCACCTTTGCTGTGGCAGCAAAAGCTGGACGTTTGTCTTTTTACCACCGGAGGGCGCCGAAAGTGAAAAAAGGCGCTTTTGAGGATAGAGTCCGCAGGAAAGCAGAGAGGGCCAAATAGTCTGGGGCATTTGAAAGGGTTCCAGGAGGCAGTGAGATCCAGCATTACTTTTCCCCGCTGGCACCTTTGCTGTGGCAGCAAAAGCTGGACGTTTGTCTTTTTTGCTCCGGAGGTTGCCGAAAGCGAAAAAAGGTGCTTTTGAGGATGGAGTCCGCAGGAAAGCAGAGAGGGCCAAATCGTCTGGGGCATTTGAAAGGGTTCCATGAGGCAGTGAGAACCAGCATTACTTTTCCCCGCTGGCACCTTTGCTGTGGCAGCAAAAGCTGGACGTTTGTCTTTTTTGTTCCGGAGGGCGCCGAAAGCGAAAAAAAGGGCTTTTGAGGATGGAGTCCGCAGGAAAGTAGAGAGGGCCAAATTGTCTGAGGCATTTGAAAGGGTTCCAGGAGGCAGTGAAAACCAGCATTACTTTTCCCCGCTGTCACCTTTCCTGTGGCAGCAAAAGCTGGACGTTTGTCTTTTTTGCTCCGGAGGCTGCCGAAAGCGAAAACAGGTTCTTTTGAGGATGGAGTCTGCAGGAAAGCAGAGAGGGCCAAATTGTCTGGGGCATTTGAAGGGGTTCCAGGAGGCAGTGAGAACCAGCATTACTTTTCCCCGCTGGCACCTTTGCTGTGGCAGCAAAAGCTGGACGTTTTTCTTTTTTGCTCCGGAGGTTGCCGAAAGCGAAAACAGGTGCTTTTGAGGATGGAGTCCGCAGGAAAGCAGAGAGGGCCAAATTGTCTGTGGCATTTCAAGGGGTTCCAGGAGGCAGTGAGGACCAGAATCACTTTTCCCCGATGGCACCTTTGCTGTGGCAGCAAAACCTGGACGTTTGTCTTTTTTGCTCCGGAGGCTGCCGAAAGCGAAAACAGGTGCTTTTGAGGATGGAGTCCGCAGGAAAGCAGAGAGGGCCAAATTGTCTGGGGCATTTGAAAGGGTTCCAGGAGGCAGTGAGAACCAGCATTACTTTTCCCCGCTGGCACCATTGCTGTGGCAGCAAAACCTGTACGTTTGTCTTTTTTGCTCCGGAGGTTGCCGAAAGCGAAAACAGGTGCTTTTGAGGATGGAGTCCGCAAGAAAGCAGAGAGGGCCAAATTGTCTGAGGCATTTGAAGGGGTTCCAGGAGACAGTGAGAACCAGCATTACTTTTCCCCGCTGGCACCTTTGCTGTGGCAGCAAAAGCTGGACGTTTGTCTTTTTTGCTCCGGAGTTTGCCGAAAGCGAAAACAGGTGCTTTTGAGGATGGAGTCCGCAGGAAAGCAGAGAGGGCCAAATTGTCTTGGGCATTTTAAAGGGTTCCAGGAGACAGTGAGAACCAGCATTACTTTTCCCCGCTGGCACCTTTGCTGTGGCAGCAAAAGCTGGACGTTTGTCTTTTTTGCTCCGGTGGTTGCCGAAAGCGAGAAAAGGTGCTTTTGAGGATGGAGTCCGCAGCAAAGCAGAGAGGGCCAAATTGTCTGGGGCATTCGAAGGGGTTCCAGGAGGCTGTGAGAACCAGCATTACTTTTCCCCGCTGGCACCTTTGCTGTGGCAGCAAAAGCTGGACGTTTTTCTTTTTTGCTCCGGAGGTTGCCGAAAGCGAAAACAGGTGCTTTTGAGGATGGAGTCCGCAAGAAAGCAGAGAGGGCCAAATTGTCTGGGGCATTTGAAGGGGTTCCAGGAGACAGTGAGAACCAGCATTACTTTTCCCCGCTGGCACCTTTGCTGTGGCAGCAAATGCTGGACGTTTGTCTTTTTTGCTCCGGAGTTTGCCGAAAGCGAAAACAGGTGCTTTTGAGGATGGAGTCCGCAGGAAAGCAGAGAGGGCCAAATTGTCTGGGGCATTTGAAAGGGTTCCAGGAGGCAGTGAGAACCAGAATCACTTTTCCCCGATGGCACCTTTGCTGTGGCAGCAAAACCTGGACGTTTGTCTTTTTTGCTCCGGAGGCTGCCGAAAGCGAAAACAGGTGCTTTTGAGGATGGAGTCCGCAGGAAAGCAGAGAGGGCCAAATTGTCTGGGGCATTTGAAAGGGTTCCAGGAGGCAGTGAGAACCAGCATTACTTTTCCCCGCTGGCACCTTTGCTGTGGCAGCAAAAGCTGGACGTTTGTCTTTTTTGCTCCGGAGGTTGCCGAAAGCGAAAACAGGTGCTTTTGAGGATGGAGTCCGCAAGAAAGCAGAGAGGGCCAAATTGTCTGGGGCATTTGAAAGGGTTCCAGGAGACAGTGAGAACCAGCATTACTTTTCCCCGCTGGCACCTTTGCTGTGGCAGCAAAAGCTGGACGTTTGTCTTTTTTGCTCCGGAGGTTGCCGAAAGCGAAAACAGGTGCTTTTGAGGATGGAGTCCGCAGGAAAGCAGAGAGGGCCAAATTGTCTGGGGCATTTGAAAGGGTTCCAGGAGGCAGTGAGAACCAGCATTACTTTTCCCCGCTGGCACCTTTCCTGTGGCAGCAAAAGCTGGACGTTTGTCTTTTTTGCTCCGGAGGCTGCCGAAAGCGAAAACAGGTTCTTTTGAGGATGGAGTCTGCAGGAAAGCAGAGAGGGCCAAATTGTCTGGGGCATTTGAAGGGGTTCCAGGAGGCAGTGAGAACCAGCATTACTTTTCCCCGCTGGCACCTTTGCTGTGGCAGCAAAAGCTGGACGTTTTTCTTTTTTGCTCCGGAGGTTGCCGAAAGCGAAAACAGGTGCTTTTGAGGATGGAGTCCGCAGGAAAGCAGAGAGGGCCAAATTGTCTGTGGCATTTCAAGGGGTTCCAGGAGGCAGTGAGGACCAGAATCACTTTTCCCCGATGGCACCTTTGCTGTGGCAGCAAAACCTGGACGTTTGTCTTTTTTGCTCCGGAGGCTGCCGAAAGCGAAAACAGGTGCTTTTGAGGATGGAGTCCGCAGGAAAGCAGAGAGGGCCAAATTGTCTGGGGCATTTGAAAGGGTTCCAGGAGGCAGTGAGAACCAGCATTACTTTTCCCCGCTGGCACCATTGCTGTGGCAGCAAAACCTGTACGTTTGTCTTTTTTGCTCCGGAGGTTGCCGAAAGCGAAAACAGGTGCTTTTGAGGATGGAGTCCGCAAGAAAGCAGAGAGGGCCAAATTGTCTGGGGCATTTGAAGAGGTTCCAGGAGACAGTGAGAACCAGCATTACTTTTCCCCGCTGGCACCTTTGCTGTGGCAGCAAAAGCTGGACGTTTGTCTTTTTTGCTCCGGAGGATGCCGAAAGCGAAAACAGGTGCTTTTGAGGATAGAGTCGGCAGGAAAGCAGAGAGGGCCAAATTGTCTGGGGCATTTGAAAGGGTTGCAGGAGGCAGTGAGAACCAGCATTACTTTTCCCCGCTGGCACCTTTGCTGAGGCAGCAAAAGCTGGACGTTTGTCTTTTTTGCTCCGGAGTTTGCCGAAAGCGAGAAAAGGTGCTTTTGAGGATGGAGTCCGCAGGAAAGCAGAGAGGGCCAAATTGTCTGTGGCATTTAAAGAGGTTCCAGGAGGCAATGAGGACCAGCATCACTTTTCCCCGCTGGCACCTTTGCTGTGGCAGCAAAAGCTGGACGTTTGTCTTTTTACCACCGGAGGGCGCCAAAAGTGAAAAAAGGGGCTTTTGAGGCTAGAGTCCGCAGGAAAGCAGAGAGGGCAAAATAGTCTGGGGCATTTGAAAGGGTTCCAGGAGGCAGTGAGATCCAGCATTACTTTTCCCTGCTGGCACCTTTGCTGTGGCAGCAAAAGCTGGACGTTTGTCTTTTTTGCTCCTGAGCTTGCCGAAAGCGAAAACAGGTGCTTTTGAGGATGGAGTCCGCAGGAAAGCAGAGAGGGCCAAATTGTCTGGGGCATTTGAAGGGGTTCCAGGAGGCAGTGAGAACCAGCATTACTTTTCCCCGCTGGCACATTTGCTGTGGCAGCAAAACCTGGACGTTTGTCTTTTTTGCTCCGGAGGTTGCCGAAAGCGAAAACAGGTGCTTTTGAGGATGGAGTCCGCAGGAAAGCAGAGAGGGCCAAATTGTCTGGGGCATTTGAAAGGGTTCAAGGAGGCAGTGAGAACCAGCATTACTTTTCCCCGCTGGCACCTTTGCTGTGGCAGCAAAAGCTGGACGTTTTTCTTTTTTGCTCCGGTGGTTGCCGAAAGCGAAAACAGGTGCTTTTGAGGATGGAGTCCGCAGGAAAGCAGAGAGGGCCAAATTGTGTGGGGCATTTCAAGGGGTTCCAGGAGGCAGTGAGGACCAGCATCACTTTTCCCCGCTGGCACCTTTGCTGTGGCAGCAAAACCTGGACGTTTTTCTTTTTTGCTCCGGAGGTTCCGAAAGCGAGAAAAGGTGCTTTTGAGGATGGAGTACGCAAGAAATCAGAGAGGGCCAAATTGTCTGGGGCATTTGAAGGGATTCCAGGAGGCAGTGAGGACCAGCATCACTTTTCCCCGCTGGCACCTTTGCTGTGGCAGCAAAACCTGGACGTTTGTCTTTTTTGCTCCGGAGGTTGCCGAAAGCGAAAACAGGTGCTTTTGAGGATGGAGTCCGCAGGAAAGCAGAGAGGGCCAAATTGTCTGGGGCATTTGAAAGGGTTCCAGGAGGCAGTGAGAACCAGCATTACTTTTCCCCGCTGGCACCTTTGCTGTGGCAGCAAAAGCTGGACGTTTGTCTTTTTTGCTCCGGAGGTTGCCGAAAGCGAAAACAGGTGCTTTTGAGGATGGAGTCCGCAGGAAAGCAGAGAGGGCCAAATTGTCTGGGGCATTTGAAAGGGTTCCAGGAGGCAGTGAGAACCAGCATTACTTTTCCCCGCTGGCACCTTTGCTGTGGCAGTAAAAGCTGGACGTTTGTCTTTTTTGCTCCGGAGGATGCCGAAAGCGAAAACAGGTGCTTTTGAGGATAGAGTCGGCAGGAAAGCAGAGAGGGCCAAATTGTCTGGGGCATTTGAAAGGGTTGCAGGAGGCAGTGAGAACCAGCATTACTTTTCCCCGCTGGCACCTTTGCTGAGGCAGCAAAAGCTGGACGTTTGTCTTTTTTGCTCCGGAGTTTGCCGAAAGCGAGAAAAGGTGCTTTTGAGGATGGAGTCCGCAGGAAAGCAGAGAGGGCCAAATTGTCTGTGGCATTTAAAGAGGTTCCAGGAGGCAATGAGGACCAGCATCACTTTTCCCCGCTGGCACCTTTGCTGTGGCAGCAAAAGCTGGACGTTTGTCTTTTTACCACCGGAGGGCGCCAAAAGTGAAAAAAGGCGCTTTTGAGGCTAGAGTCCGCAGGAAAGCAGAGAGGGCAAAATAGTCTGGGGCATTTGAAAGGGTTCCAGGAGGCAGTGAGATCCAGCATTACTTTTCCCCGCTGGCACCTTTGCTGTGGCAGCAAAAGCTGGACGTTTGTCTTTTTTTCTCCTGAGCTTGCCGAAAGCGAAAACAGGTGCTTTTGAGGATGGAGTCCGCAGGAAAGCAGAGAGGGCCAAATTGTCTGGGGCATTTGAAGGGGTTCCAGGAGGCAGTGAGAACCAGCATTACTTTTCCCCGCTGGCACATTTGCTGTGGCAGCAAAACCTGGACGTTTGTCTTTTTTGCTCCGGAGGTTGCCGAAAGCGAAAACAGGTGCTTTTGAGGATGGAGTCCGCAGGAAAGCAGAGAGGGCCAAATTGTCTGGGGCATTTGAAAGGGTTCAAGGAGGCAGTGAGAACCAGCATTACTTTTCCCCGCTGGCACCTTTGCTGTGGCAGCAAAAGCTGGACGTTTTTCTTTTTTGCTCCGGAGGTTGCCGAAAGCGAAAACAGGTGCTTTTGAGGATGGAGTCCGCAGGAAAGCAGAGAGGGCCAAATTGTCTGGGGCATTTCAAGGGGTTCCAGGAGGCAGTGAGGACCAGCATCACTTTTCCCCGCTGGCACCTTTGCTGTGGCAGCAAAACCTGGACGTTTTTCTTTTTTGCTCCGGAGGTTCCGAAAGCGAGAAAAGGTGCTTTTGAGGATGGAGTACGCAAGAAATCAGAGAGGGCCAAATTGTCTGGGGCATTTGAAGGGATTCCAGGAGGCAGTGAGGACCAGCATCACTTTTCCCCGCTGGCACCTTTGCTGTGGCAGCAAAACCTGGACGTTTGTCTTTTTTGCTCCGGAGGTTGCCGAAAGCGAAAACAGGTGCTTTTGAGGATGGAGTCCGCAGGAAAGCAGAGAGGGCCAAATTGTCTGAGGCATTTGAAAGGGTTCCAGGAGGCAGTGAGAACCAGCATTACTTTTCCCCGCTGGCACCTTTCCTGTGGCAGCAAAAGCTGGACCTTTGTCTTTTTTGCTCTGGAGGCTGCCGAAATCGAAAACAGGTGCTTTTGAGGATGGAGTCCGCAGGAAAGCAGAGAGGGCAAAATTGTCTGGGGCATTTGAAAGGGTTCCAGGAGGCAGTGAGAACCAGCATTACTTTTCCCCGCTGGCACCTTTGCTGTGGCAGCAAAAGCTGGACGTTTGTCTTTTTTGCTCCGGAGGCTGCCGAAAGCGAAAACAGGTGCTTTTGAGGATAGAGTCGGCAGGAAAGCAGAGAGGGCCAAATTGTCTGGGGCATTTGAAAGTGTTCCAGGAGTCAGTGAGAACCAGCATTACTTTTCCCCGCTGGCACCTTTGCTGTGGCAGCAAAAGCTGGACGTTTGTCTTTTTTGCTCCGGAGGTTGCCGAAAGCGAAAACAGGTGCTTTTGAGGATGGAGTCCGCAGGAAAGCAGAGAGGGCCAAATAGTCTGGGGCATTTGAAAGGGTTCCAGGAGGCAGTGAGAACCAGCATTACTTTTCCCCGCTGGCACCTTTGCTGTGGCAGCAAAAGCTGGACGTTTGTCTTTTTTGCTCCAAAGGTTGCCGAAAGCGAAAACAGGTGCTTTTGAGGATGGAGTCCGCAAGAAAGCAGAGAGGGCCAAATTGTCTGGGGCATTTGAAGGGGTTCCAGGAGACAGTGAGAACCAGCATTACTTTTCCCCGCTGGCACCTTTGCTGTGGCAGCAAATGCTGGACGTTTGTCTTTTTTGCTCCGGAGTTTGCCGAAAGCGAAAACAGGTGCTTTTGAGGATGGAGTCCGCAGGAAAGCAGAGAGGGCCAAATTCTCTGGGGCATTTGAAAGGGTTCCAGGAGGCAGTGAGAACCAGAATCACTTTTCCCCGATGGCACCTTTGCTGTGGCAGCAAAACCTGGACGTTTGTCTTTTTTGCTCCGGAGGCTGCCGAATGCGAAAACAGGTGCTTTTGAGGATGGAGTCCGCAGGAAAGCAGAGAGGGCCAAATTGTCTGGGGCATTTGAAAGGGTTCCAGGAGGCAGTGAGAACCAGCATTACTTTTCCCCGCTGGCACCATTGCTGTGGCAGCAAAACCTGTACGTTTGTCTTTTTTGCTCCGGAGGTTGCCGAAAGCGAAAACAGGTGCTTTTGAGGATGGAGTCCGCAAGAAAGCAGAGAGGGCCAAATTGTCTGGGGCATTTGAAAGGGTTCCAGGAGACAGTGAGAACCAGAATTACTTTTCCCCGCTGGCACCTTTGCTGTGGCAGCAAAAGCTGGACGTTTGTCTTTTTTGCTCCGGAGGTTGCCGAAAGCGAAAACAGGTGCTTTTGAGGATGGAGTCCGCAGGAAAGCAGAGAGGGCCAAATAGTCTGGGGCATTTGAAAGGGTTCCAGGAGGCAGTGAGAACCAGCATTACTTTTCCCTGCTGGCACCTTTGCTGTGGCAGCAAAAGCTGGACGTTTGTCTTTTTTGCTCCAAAGGTTGCCGAAAGCGAAAACAGGTGCTTTTGAGGATGGAGTCCGCAAGAAAGCAGAGAGGGCCAAATTGTCTGGGGCATTTGAAGGGGTTCCAGGAGACAGTGAGAACCAGCATTACTTTTCCCCGCTGGCACCTTTGCTGTGGCAGCAAATGCTGGACGTTTGTCTTTTTTGCTCCGGAGTTTGCCGAAAGCGAAAACAGGTGCTTTTGAGGATGGAGTCCGCAGGAAAGCAGAGAGGGCCAAATTGTCTGGGGCATTTGAAAGGGTTCCAGGAGGCAGTGAGAACCAGCATTACTTTTCCCCGCTGGCACCTTTGCTGTGGCAGCAAATGCTGGACGTTTGTCTTTTTTGCTCCGGAGTTTGCCGAAAGCGAAAACAGGTGCTTTTGAGGATGGAGTCCGCAGGAAAGCAGAGAGGGCCAAATTGTCTCGGGCATTTGAAAGGGTTCCAGGAGGCAGTGAGAACCAGCATTACTTTTCCTTGCTGGCACCTTTGCTGTGGCAGCAAAACCTGGACGTTTGTCTTTTTTGCTCCGGAGGGCGCCGAAAGTGAAAAAAGGCGCTTTTGAGGATAGAGTCCGCAGGAAAGCAGAGAGGGCCAAATTGTCTGGGGCATTTGAAGGGGTTCCAGGAGGCAGTGAGAACCAGCATTACTTTTCCCCGCTGGCACCTTTGCTGTGGCAGCAAAACCTGGACGTTTGTCTTTTTTGCTCCGGAGGATGCCGAAAGCGAAAACAGGTGCTTTTGAGGATGGAGTCCGCAGGAAAGCAGAGAGGGCCAAATTGTCTGAGGCATTTGAAAGGGTTCCAGGAGGCAGTGAGAACCAGCATTACTTTTCCCCGCTGGCACCTTTGCTGTGGCAGCAAAAGCTGGACGTTTGTCTTTTTTGCTCCGGAGGCTGCCGGAAGCGAAAACAGGTGCTTTTGAGGATGGAGTCCGCAGGAAAGCAGAGAGGGCCAAATTGTCTGGGGCATTTGAAAGGGTTCCAGGAGACAGTGAGGACCAGCATCACTTTTCCCCGCTGGCACCTTTGCTGTGGCAGCAAAAGCTGGACGTTTGTCTTTTTTGCTCCGGAGTTTGCCGCAAGCGAAAACAGGTGCTTTTGAGGATGGAGTCCGCAGGAAAGCAGAGAGTGCCAAATTGTCTGGGGCATTTGAAGGGGTTCCAGGAGGCAGTGAGAACCAGCATTACTTTTCCCCGCTGGAACCTTTGCTGTGGCAGCAAAAGCTGGACGTTTGTCTTTTTTGCTCCGGAGGTTGCCGAAAGCGAAAACAGGTGCTTTTGAGGATGGAGTCCGCAGGAAAGCAGAGAGGGCCAAATTGTCTGGGGCATTTGAAAGGGTTCCAGGAGGCAGTGAGAACCAGCATTACTTTTCCCCGCTGGCACCTTTGCTGTGGCAGTAAAAGCTGGACGTTTGTCTTTTTTGCTCCGGAGGCTGCCGAAAGCGAAAACAGGTGCTTTTGAGGATAGAGTCGGCAGGAAAGCAGAGAGGGCCAAATTGTCTGGGGCATTTGAAAGGGTTGCAGGAGGCAGTGAGAACCAGCATTACTTTTCCCCGCTGGCACCTTTGCTGAGGCAGCAAAAGCTGGACGTTTGTCTTTTTTGCTCCGGAGTTTGCCGAAAGCGAGAAAAGGTGCTTTTGAGGATGGAGTCCGCAGGAAAGCAGAGAGGGCCAAATTGTCTGTGGCATTTAAAGAGGTTCCAGGAGGCAATGAGGACCAGCATCACTTTTCCCCGCTGGCACCTTTGCTGTGGCAGCAAAAGCTGGACGTTTGTCTTTTTACCACCGGAGGGCGCCAAAAGTGAAAAAAGGCGCTTTTGAGGCTAGAGTCCGCAGGAAAGCAGAGAGGGCAAAATAGTCTGGGGCATTTGAAAGGGTTCCAGGAGGCAGTGAGATCCAGCATTACTTTTCCCCGCTGGCACCTTTGCTGTGGCAGCAAAAGCTGGACGTTTGTCTTTTTTGCTCCTGAGCTTGCCGAAAGCGAAAACAGGTGCTTTTGAGGATGGAGTCCGCAGGAAAGCAGAGAGGGCCAAATTGTCTGGGGCATTTGAAAGGGTTCAAGGAGGCAGTGAGAACCAGCATTACTTTTCCCCGCTGGCACCTTTGCTGTGGCAGCAAAAGCTGGACGTTTTTCTTTTTTGCTCCGGAGGTTGCCGAAAGCGAAAACAGGTGCTTTTGAGGATGGAGTCCGCAGGAAAGCAGAGAGGGCCAAATTGTCTGGGGCATTTCAAGGGGTTCCAGGAGGCAGTGAGGACCAGCATCACTTTTCCCCGCTGGCACCTTTGCTGTGGCAGCAAAACCTGGACGTTTTTCTTTTTTGCTCCGGAGGTTCCGAAAGCGAGAAAAGGTGCTTTTGAGGATGGAGTACGCAAGAAATCAGAGAGGGCCAAATTGTCTGGGGCATTTGAAGGGATTCCAGGAGGCAGTGAGGACCAGCATCACTTTTCCCCGCTGGCACCTTTGCTGTGGCAGCAAAACCTGGACGTTTGTCTTTTTTGCTCCGGAGGTTGCCGAAAGCGAAAACAGGTGCTTTTGAGGATGGAGTCCGCAGGAAAGCAGAGAGGGCCAAATTGTCTGGGGCATTTGAAAGGGTTCCAGGAGGCAGTGAGAACCAGCATTACTTTTCCCCGCTGGCACCTTTGCTGTGGCAGCAAAACCTGGACGTTTGTCTTTTTTGCTCCGGAGGGCGCCGAAAGTGAAAAAAGGCGCTTTTGAGGATAGAGTCCGCAGGAAAGCAGAGAGGGCCAAATTGTCTGAGGCATTTGAAGGGGTTCCAGGAGGCAGTGAGAACCAGCATTACTTTTCCCCGCTGGCACCTTTGCTGTGGCAGCAAAACCTGGACGTTTGTCTTTTTTGCTCCGGAGGATGCCGAAAGCGAAAACAGGTGCTTTTGAGGATGGAGTCCGCAGGAAAGCAGAGAGGGCCAAATTGTCTGAGGCATTTGAAATGGTTCCAGGAGGCAGTGAGAACCAGCATTACTTTTCCCCGCTGGCACCTTTGCTGTGGCAGCAAAAGCTGGACGTTTGTCTTTTTTGCTCCGGAGGCTGCCGAAAGCGAAAACAGGTGCTTTTGAGGATGGAGTCCGCAGGAAAGCAGAGAGGGCCAAATTGTCTGGGGCATTTGAAAGGGTTCCAGGAGACAGTGAGGACCAGCATCACTTTTCCCCGCTGGCACCTTTCCTGTGGCAGCAAAAGCTGGACGTTTGTCTTTTTTGCTCCGGAGTTTGCCGCAAGCGAAAACAGGTGCTTTTGAGGATGGAGTCCGCAGGAAAGCAGAGAGGGCCAAATTGTCTGGGGCATTTGAAAGGGTTCCAGGAGGCAGTGAGAACCAGCATTACTTTTCCCCGCTGGCACCTTTGCTGTGGCAGCAAAAGCTGGACGTTTGTCTTTTTTGCTCCGGAGGTTGCCGAAAGCGAAAACAGGTGCTTTTGAGGATGGAGTCCGCAGGAAAGCAGAGAGGGCCAAATTGTCTGGGGCATTTGAAAGGGTTCCAGGAGGCAGTGAGAACCAGCATTACTTTTCCCCGCTGGCACCTTTGCTGTGGCAGTAAAAGCTGGACGTTTGTCTTTTTTGCTCCGGAGGCTGCCGAAAGCGAAAACAGGTGCTTTTGAGGATAGAGTCGGCAGGAAAGCAGAGAGGGCCAAATTGTCTGGGGCATTTGAAAGGGTTGCAGGAGGCAGTGAGAACCAGCATTACTTTTCCCCGCTGGCACCTTTGCTGAGGCAGCAAAAGCTGGACGTTTGTCTTTTTTGCTCCGGAGTTTGCCGAAAGCGAGAAAAGGTGCTTTTCAGGATGGAGTCCGCAGGAAAGCAGAGAGGGCCAAATTGTCTGTGGCATTTAAAGAGGTTCCAGGAGGCAATGAGGACCAGCATCACTTTTCCCCGCTGGCACCTTTGCTGTGGCAGCAAAAGCTGGACGTTTGTCTTTTTACCACCGGAGGGCGCCAAAAGTGAAAAAAGGCGCTTTTGAGGCTAGAGTCCGCAGGAAAGCAGAGAGGGCAAAATAGTCTGGGGCATTTGAAAGGGTTCCAGGAGGCAGTGAGATCCAGCATTACTTTTCCCCGCTGGCACCTTTGCTGTGGCAGCAAAAGCTGGACGTTTGTCTTTTTTGCTCCTGAGCTTGCCGAAAGCGAAAACAGGTGCTTTTGAGGATGGAGTCCGCAGGAAAGCAGAGAGGGCCAAATTGTCTGGGGCATTTGAAGGGGTTCCAGGAGGCAGTGAGAACCAGCATTACTTTTCCCCGCTGGCACATTTGCTGTGGCAGCAAAACCTGGACGTTTGTCTTTTTTGCTCCGGAGGTTGCCGAAAGCGAAAACAGGTGCTTTTGAGGATGGAGTCCGCAGGAAAGCAGAGAGGGCCAAATTGTCTGGGGCATTTGAAAGGGTTCAAGGAGGCAGTGAGAACCAGCATTACTTTTCCCCGCTGGCACCTTTGCTGTGGCAGCAAAAGCTGGACGTTTTTCTTTTTTGCTCCGGAGGTTGCCGAAAGCGAAAACAGGTGCTTTTGAGGATGGAGTCCGCAGGAAAGCAGAGAGGGCCAAATTGTCTGGGGCATTTCAAGGGGTTCCAGGAGGCAGTGAGGACCAGCATCACTTTTCCCCGCTGGCACCTTTGCTGTGGCAGCAAAACCTGGACGTTTTTCTTTTTTGCTCCGGAGGTTCCGAAAGCGAGAAAAGGTGCTTTTGAGGATGGAGTACGCAAGAAATCAGAGAGGGCCAAATTGTCTGGGGCATTTGAAGGGATTCCAGGAGGCAGTGAGGACCAGCATCACTTTTCCCCGCTGGCACCTTTGCTGTGGCAGCAAAACCTGGACGTTTGTCTTTTTTGCTCCGGAGGTTGCCGAAAGCGAAAACAGGTGCTTTTGAGGATGGAGTCCGCAGGAAAGCAGAGAGGGCCAAATTGTCTGAGGCATTTGAAAGGGTTCCAGGAGGCAGTGAGAACCAGCATTACTTTTCCCCGCTGGCACCTTTCCTGTGGCAGCAAAAGCTGGACCTTTGTCTTTTTTGCTCTGGAGGCTGCCGAAATCGAAAACAGGTGCTTTTGAGGATGGAGTCCGCAGGAAAGCAGAGAGGGCAAAATTGTCTGGGGCATTTGAAAGGGTTCCAGGAGGCAGTGAGAACCAGCATTACTTTTCCCCGCTGGCACCTTTGCTGTGGCAGCAAAAGCTGGACGTTTGTCTTTTTTGCTCCGGAGGCTGCCGAAAGCAAAAACAGGTGCTTTTGAGGATAGAGTCGGCAGGAAAGCAGAGAGGGCCAAATTGTCTGGGGCATTTGAAAGGGTTCCAGGAGGCAGTGAGAACCAGCATTACTTTTCCCCGCTGGCACCTTTGCTGTGGCAGCAAAAGCTGGACGTTTGTCTTTTTAACACCGGAGGGCGCCGAAAGTGAAAAAAGGCGCTTTTGAGGATAGAGTCCGCAGAAAAGCAGAGAGGGCAAAATAGTCTGGGGCATTTGAAAGGGTTCCAGGAGGCAGTGAGATCCAGCATTACTTTTCCCCGCTGGCACCTTTGCTGTGGCAGCAAAAGCTGGACGTTTGTCTTTTTTGCTCCTGAGCTTGCCGAAAGCGAAAACAGGTGCTTTTGAGGATGGAGTCCGCAAGAAAGCAGAGAGGGCCAAATTGTCTGGGGCATTTGAAGGGGTTCCAGGAGGCAGTGAGAACCAGCATTACTTTTCCCCGCTGGCACCTATGCTGTGGCAGCAAAAGCTGGACGTTTGTCTTTTTTGCTCCGGAGGTTGCCGAAAGCGAAAACAGGTGCTTTTGAGGATGGAGTCCGCAGGAAAGCAGAGAGGGCCAAATTGTCTGTGGCATTTCAAGGGGTTCCAGGAGGCAGTGAGGACCAGAATCACTTTTCCCCGATGGCACCTTTGCTGTGGCAGCAAAAGCTGGACGTTTGTCTTTTTTGCTCTGGAGGCTGCCGAAATCGAAAACAGGTGCTTTTGAGGATGGAGTCCGCAGGAAAGCAGAGAGGGCCAAATTGTCTGGGGCATTTGAAAGGGTTCCAGGAGGCAGTGAGAACCAGCATTACTTTTCCCCGCTGGCACATTTGCTGTGGCAGCAAAACCTGGACGTTTTTCTTTTTTGCTCCGGAGGTTGCCGAAAGCGAAAACAGGTGCTTTTGAGGATGGAGTCCGCAGGAAAGCAGAGAGGGCCAAATTGTCTGTGGCATTTAAAGAGGTTCCCGGAGGCAATGAGGACCAGCATCACTTTTCCCCCCTGGCACCTTTGCTGTGGCAGCAAAAGCTGGACGTTTGTCTTTTTACCACCGGAGGGCGCCGAAAGTGAAAAAAGGCGCTTTTGAGGATAGAGTCCGCAGGAAAGCAGAGAGGGCCAAATAGTCTGGGGCATTTGAAAGGGTTCCAGGAGGCAGTGAGATCCAGCATTACTTTTCCCCGCTGGCACCTTTGCTGTAGCAGCAAAAGCTGGACGTTTTTCTTTTTTGCTCCGGAGGTTGCCGAAAGCGAAAACAGGTGCTTTTGAGGATGGAGTCCGCAGGAAAGCAGAGAGGGCCAAATTGTCTGTGGCATTTCAAGGGGTTCCAGGAGGCAGTGAGGACCAGCATCACTTTTCCCCGCTGGCACCTTTGCTGGCAGCAAAAGCTGGACGTTTGTCTTTTTTGCTCCGGAGGTTGCCGAAAGCGAAAAAAGGTGCTTTTGAGGATGGAGTCCGCAGGAAAGCAGAGAGGGCCAAATCGTCTGAGGCATTTGAAAGGGTTCCAGGAGGCAGTGAGGACCAGCATCACTTTTTCCCGCTGGCACCTTTGCTGTGGCAGCAAAAGCTGGACGTTTGTCTTTTTTGTTCCGGAGGGCGCCGAAAGCGAAAAAAGGTGCTTTTGAGGATGGAGTCCGCAGGAAAGCAGAGAGGGCCAAATTGTCTGAGGCATTTGAAAGGGTTCCAGGAGGCAGTGAGAACCAGCATTACTTTTCCCCGCTGGCACCTTTCCTGTGGCAGCAAAAGCTGGACGTTTGTCTTTTTTGCTCCGGAGTTTTCCGAAAGCGAAAACAGGTGCTTTTGAGGATGGAGTCCGCAGGAAAGCAGAGAGGGCCAAATTGTCTGGGGCGTTTGAAAGGTTCCAGGAGGCAGTGAGAACCAGCATTAATTTTCCCCGCTGGCACCTTTGCTGTGGCAGCAAAAGCTGGACGTTTGTCTTTTTTGCTCCAAACAGCGACGAAAGTGAAAAAAGGCGCTTTTGAGGATAGAGTCCGCAGGAAAGCAGAGAGGGCCAAATTGTCTGGGGCATTTGAAAGGGTTCCAGGAGGCAGTGAGATCCAGCATTACTTTTCCCCGCTGGCACCTTTGCTGTGGCAGCAAAAGCTGGACGTTTGTCTTTTTTGCTCCGGAGTTTGCCGAAAGCGAAAACAGGTGCTTTTGAGGATGGAGTCCGCAGGAAAGCAGAGAGGGCCAAATTGTCTGTGGCATTTCAAGGGGTTCCAGGAGGCAGTGAGGACCAGAATCACTTTTCCTTGATGGCACCTTTGCTGTGGCAGCAAAACCTGGACTTTTGTCTTTTTTGCTCCAAACAGCGCCGAAAGTGAAAAAAGGTGCTTTTGAGGCTAGAGTCTGCAGGAAAGCAGAGAGGGCCAAATTGTCTGGGACATTTGAAGGGTTTCCAGGAGGCAGTGAGGACCAGCATCACTTTTCCCCGCTGGCACCTTTGCTGTGGCAGCAAAAGCTGGACGTTTTTATTTTTTGCTCCAAACAGCGCCGAAAGTGAAAAAAGGTGCTTTTGAGGCTAGAGTGCGCAGGAAAGCAGAGAGGGCCAAATTGTCTGGGGCATTTGAAGGGGTTCCAGGAGGCAGTGAGGACCAGCATCACTTTTCCCCGCTAGCACCTTTGCTGTGGCAGCAAAACCTGGACGTTTGTCTTTTTTCCTCCGGAGGGCGCCGAAAGTCAAAAAAAGTTGCTTTTGAGGCTAGAGACAGCAGGAAAGCAGAGAGGGACAAATTGTCTGGGGCATTTGAAGGTGTTCCAGGAGGCAGTGAGGACCAGCATCACTTTTCCCCGCTGGCACCTTTGCTGTGGCAGCAAAACCCGGACTTTGGTCTTTTTTGCTCCGGAGCGTGCCGAAAGTGAAAAAAGGTGTTTTGAGGCTAGAGTCTGCAGGAAAGCAGAGAGGGCCAAATTGTCTGGGGCATTTGAAGGGGTTCTAGGAGGCAGTGAGGACCAGCATCACTTTTCCCCGCTGGCACCTTTGCTGTGGCAGCAAAACCTGGACGTTTTTTTTTTTTTCCTCCGGGGGGCGCCAAAAGTGAAAAAAGGTGCTTTTGAGGCTAGAGTCCGCAGGAAAGCAGAGAGGGCCAAATTGTCTGGGGCATTTGAAGGGGTTCCAGGAGGCAGTGAGGACCAGCAACACTTTTCCCCGCTGGCACCTTGGCTGTAGCAGCAAAAGCTGGACGTTTGTCTTTTTTGCTCCAAACAGCGCCGAAAGTGAAAAAAGGTGCTTTTGAGGCTAGAGTGCGCAGGAAAGCAGAGAGGGCCAAATTGTCTGGTGCATTTGAAGGGGTTCCAGGAGGCAGTGAGGACCAGCATCACTTTTCCCCGCTGGCACCTTTGCTGTGGCAGCAAAACCTGGACGTTTGTCTTTTTTCCTCCGGAGTGCGCCGAAAATAAAAAACGGTGCTTTTGAGGCTAGAGTGCGCAGGAAAGCAGAGAGGGCCAAATTGTCTGGGGCATTTGAAGAGGTTCCAGGAGGCAGTGAGGACCAGCATCACTTTTCCCCGCTGGCACCTTTGCTGTGGCAGCAAAAGCTGGACGTTTATCTTTTTTTCTCCAAACAGCGCCGAAAATGAAAAACGGTGCTTTTGAGGATGGAGTCCGCAGGAAAGCAGAGAGGGCCAAATTGTGTGGGGCATTTGAAGGGGTTCCAGGAGGCAGTGAGGACCAGCATCACTTTTCCCCGCTGGCACCTTTGCTGTGGCAGCAAAAGCTGGACGTTTGTCTTTTTTCCTCCGCAGTGCGCAGAAAGTGAAAAAAGGTGCTTTTGAGGCTAGAGTCCGCAGGAAAGCAGAGAGGGCCAAATTGTCTGGGGCATTTGAAGGGGTTCCAGGAGGCAGTGAGAACCAGCATTACTTTTCCCCGCTGGCACATTTGCTGTGGCAGCAAAACCTGGACGTTTGTCTTTTTTGCTCCGGAGGTTGCCGAAAGCGAAAACAGGTGCTTTTGAGGATGGAGTCCGCAGGAAAGCAGAGAGGGCCAAATAGTCTGGGGCATTTGAAGGTGTTCCAGGAGGCAGTGAGGACCAGCATCACTTTTCCCCGCTGGCACCTTTGCTGTGGCAGCAAAACCTGGACTTTTGTCTTTTTTGCTCCAAACAGCGTTGAAAGTGAAAAAAGTTCTTTTGAGGATAGAGTCCGCAGGAAAGCAGAGAGGGCCAAATTGTCTGGGGCATTTGAAGGGGTTCCAGGAGGCAGTGAGGACCAGCATCACTTTTCCCCGCTGGCACCTTTGCTGTGGCAGCAAAACCCGGACTTTTGTCTTTTTTGCTCCAAACAGCGCCGAAAGTTAAAAAAAGGTGCTTTTGAGGCTAGAGCTAGCAGGAAAGCAGAGAGGGCCAAATTGTCTGGGGCATTTGAAGGGGTTCCAGGAGGCAGTGAGGACCAGCATCACTTTTCCCCGCTGGCACCTTTGCTGTGGCAGCAAAAGCTGGACGTTTGTCTTTTTTGCTCCAGAGCGTGCCGAAAGTGAAAAAAGGTGCTTTTGAGGCTAGAGTGCGCATGAAAGCAGAGAGGGCCAAATTGTCTGGGACATTTGAAGGGGTTCCAGGAGGCAGTGAGGACCAGCATCACTTTTCCCTGCTGGCACATTTGCTGTGGCAGCAAAAGCTGGACGTTTGTCTTTTTTCCTCCCGAGGGCGCCAAAACTGAAAAAAGGTGCTTTTGAGGCTAGAGTCTGCAGGAAAGCAGAGAGGGCCAAATTGTCTGGGGCATTTGAAGGGGTTCCAGGAGGCAGTGAGGACCAGCATCACTTTTCCCCGCTGGCACCTTTGCTGTGGCAGCAAAACCTGGACGTTTGTTTTTTTTCCTCCGGGGGGCACCAAAAGTGAAAAAAGGTGCTTTTGAGGCTAGAGTGCGCAGGAAAGCAGAGAGGGCCAAATTGTCTGGGGCATTTGAAGGGGTTCCAGGAGGCAGTGAGGACCAGCATCACTTTTCCCCGCTGGCACCTTGGCTGTAGCAGCAAAAGCTGGACGTTTGTCTTTTTTGCTCCAAGCAGCGCCGAAAGTGAAAAACGGTGCTTTTGAGGCTACAGTGCGCAGGAAAGCAGAGAGGGCCAAATTGTCTGGGGCATTTGAAGGTGTTCCAGGAGGCAGTGAGGACCAGCATCACTTTTCCCCGCTGGCACCTTTGCTGTGGCAGCAAAAGCTGGACGTTTGTCTTTTTTGCTCCAAACAGCGCCGAAAGTGAAAAACGGTGCTTTTGAGGCTAGAGTGCGCAGGAAAGCAGAGAGGGCCAAATTGTCTGGGGCATTTGAAGGGGTTCCAGGAGGCAGTGAGGACCAGCATCACTTTTCCCCGCTGGCACCTTTGCTGTGGCAGCAAAAGCTGGACGTTTATCTTTTTTCCTCCCGAGGGCGCCAAAACTGAAAAAAGGTGCTTTTGAGGATAGATTCTGCAGGAAAGCAGAGAGGGCCAAATTGTCTGGGGCATTTGAAGGGGTTCCAGGAGGCAGTGAGGACCAGCATCACTTTTCCCCGCTGGCACCTTTGCTGTGGCAGCAAAAGCTGGACGTTTGTCTTTTTTGCTCTAAAGAGCGCAGAAAGTGAAAAAAGGTGCTTTTGAGGCTAGAGTGCGCAGGAAAGCAGAGAGGGTCAAATTGTCTGGGGCATTTGAAGGGGTTCCAGGAGGCAGTGAGGATCAGCATCACTTTTCCCCGCTGGCACCTTTGCTGGGGCAGCAAAAGCTGGACTTTTGTCTTTTTTGCTCCAAACAGCGTTGAAAGTGAAAAAAGGTGCTTTTGAGGCTACAGTTAGCAGGAAAGCAGAGAGGGCCAAATTGTCTGGGGCATTTGAAGGGGTTCCAGGAGGCAGTGAGGACCAGCATCACTTTTCCCCGCTGGCACCATTGCTGTGGCAGGAAAAGCTGGACGTTTGTCTTATTTGCATCAAACAGCGCAGAAAGTGAAAAAAGCTGCTTTTGATACTAGAGTGCGCAGGAAAGCAGAGAGGGCCAAATTGTCTGGGGCATTTGAAGGTGTTCCAGGAGGCAGTGAGGACCAGCATCACTTTTCCCTGCTAGCACCTTTGCTGTGGCAGCAAAACCTGGACGTTTGTGTTTTTTTTTCTCCCGAGGCCGCCGAAAGTGAAAACAGGTGTTTTGAGGATAGAGTCTGCAGAAAAGCAGAGAGTGCCAAATTGTCTGGGGCATTTGAAGGTGTTCCAGGAGGCAGTGAGGACCAGCATCACTTTTCCCCGCTGGCACCTTTGCTGTGGCAGCAAAACCTGGACTTTTGTCTTTTTTGCTCCAAACAGCGTTGAAAGTGAAAAACAGTGCTTTTGAGGCTAGAGTTAGCAGGAAAGCAGAGAGGGCCAAATTGTCTGGGGCATTTGAAGGGGTTCCAGGAGGCAGTGAGGACCAGCATCACTTTTCCCCGCTGGCACCTTTGCTGTGGCAGCAAAACCTGGACTTTTGTCTTTTTTGCTCCAAACAGCGTTGAAAGTGAAAAAAGTTCTTTTGAGGATAGAGTCCACAGGAAAGCAGAGAGGGCCAAATTGTCTGGGGCATTTGAAGGGGTTCCAGGAGGCAGTGAGGACCAGCATCACTTTTCCCCGCTGGCACCTTTGCTGTGGCAGAAAAAGCTGGACGTTTGTCTTTTTTCCTCCGGAGGGCGCCGAAAGTCAAAAAAGGTGCTTTTGAGGCTAGAGTCCGCAGGAAAGCAGAGAGGGCCAAATTATCTGGGGCATTTGAAGGGGTTCCAGGAGGCAGTGAGGACCAGCATCACTTTTCCCCGCTGGCACCTTTGCTGTGGCAGCAAAACCCGGACTTTTGTCTTTTTTGCTCCAAACAGCGCCGAAAGTTAAAAAAAGGTGCTTTTGAGGCTAGAGTTAGCAGGAAAGCAGAGAGGGCCAAATTGTCTGGGGCATTTGAAGGGGTTCCAGGAGGCAGTGAGGACCAGCATCACTTTTCCCCGCTGGCACCTTTGCTGTGGCAGCAAAAGCTGGACTTTTGTCTTTTTTGCTCCAAACAGCGTTGAAAGTGAAAAAAGGTGCTTTTGAGGCTAGAGTTAGCAGGAAAGCAGAGAGGGCCAAATTGTCTGGGGCATTTGAAGGGGTTCCAGGAGGCAGTGAGGACCAGCATCACTTTTCCCCGCTGGCACCTTTGCTGTGGCAGGAAAAGCTGGACGTTTGTCTTATTTGCATCAAACAGCGCAGAAAGTGAAAAAAGCTGCTTTTGATACTAGAGTGCGCAGGAAAGCAGAGAGGGCCAAATTGTCTGGGGCATTTGAAGGTGTTCCAGGAGGCAGTGAGGACCAGCATCACTTTTCCCTGCTAGCACCTTTGCTGTGGCAGCAAAACCTGGACGTTTGTGTTTTTTTTTCTCCCGAGGCCGCCGAAAGTGAAAAAAGGTGTTTTGAGGATAGAGTCTGCAGAAAAGCAGAGAGTGCCAAATTGTCTGGGGCATTTGAAGGTGTTCCAGGAGGCAGTGAGGACCAGCATCACTTTTCCCCGCTGGCACCTTTGCTGTGGCAGCAAAACCTGGACTTTTGTCTTTTTTGCTCCAAACAGCGTTGAAAGTGAAAAACAGTGCTTTTGAGGCTAGAGTTAGCAGGAAAGCAGAGAGGGCCAAATTGTCTGGGGCATTTGAAGGGGTTCCAGGAGGCAGTGAGGACCAGCATCACTTTTCCCCCCTGGCACCTTTGCTGTGGCAGCAAAACCTGGACTTTTGTCTTTTTTGCTCCAAACAGCGTTGAAAGTGAAAAAAGTTCTTTTGAGGATAGAGTCCACAGGAAAGCAGAGAGGGCCAAATTGTCTGGGGCATTTGAAGGGGTTCCAGGAGGCAGTGAGGACCAGCATCACTTTTCCCCGCTGGCACCTTTGCTGTGGCAGAAAAAGCTGGACGTTTGTCTTTTTTCCTCCGGAGGGCGCCGAAAGTCAAAAAAGGTGCTTTTGAGGCTAGAGTCCGCAGGAAAGCAGAGAGGGCCAAATTATCTGGGGCATTTGAAGGGGTTCCAGGAGGCAGTGAGGACCAGCATCACTTTTCCCCGCTGGCACCTTTGCTGTGGCAGCAAAACCCGGACTTTTGTCTTTTTTGCTCCAAACAGCGCCGAAAGTTAAAAAAAGGTGCTTTTGAGGCTAGAGTTAGCAGGAAAGCAGAGAGGGCCAAATTGTCTGGGGCATTTGAAGGTGTTCCAGGAGGCAGTGAGGACCAGCATCACTTTTCCCCGCTGGCACCTTTGCTGTGGCAGCAAAACCTGGACGTTTGTCTTTTTTGCATCAAACAGCGTTGAAAGTGAAAAACGGTGCTTTTGAGGCTAGAGTGCGCATGAAAGCAGAGAGGGCTAAATTGTCTGGGGCATTTGAAGGGGTTCCAGGAGGCAGTGAGGACCAGCATCACTTTTCCCCGCTAGCACCTTTGCTGTGGCAGCAAAACCTGGACGTTTGTCTTTTTTGCTCTAAACAGCGCCGAAAGTGAAAAATGGTGCTTTCAAGGCTAGAGTCCGCAGGAAAGCAGAGAGGGCCAAATTGTCTGGGGCATTTGAAGGGGTTCCAGGAGGCAGTGAGGACCAGCATCACTTTTCCCCGCTGGCACCTTTGCTATGGCAGCAAAAGCTGGACGTTTGTCTTTTTTGCTCCAAACAGCGTTGAAAGTGAAAAAAGGTGCTTTTGAGGCTAGAGTGCGCAGGAAAGCAGAGAGGGCCAAATTGCCTGGGGCATTTGATGGGGTTCCAGGAGGCAGTGAGGACCAGCATCACTTTTCCCCGCTGGCACCTTTGCTGTGGCAGCAAAACCTGGACGTTTGTCTTTTTTGCTCCAAACAGCGCCGAAAATGAAAAAAGGTGCTTTTGAGGCTAGAGTGCGCAGGAAAGCAGAGAGGGCCAAATTGTGTGGGGCATTTGAAGGGGTTCCAGGAGGCAGTGAGGACCAGCATCACTTTTCCCCGCTGGCACCTTTGCTGTGGCAGCAAAACCCGGACGTTTGTCTTTTTTGCTCCTATCAGCGTTGAAAGTGAAAAAATGTGCTTTTGAGGCTAGAGTACGCAGGAAAGCAGAGAGGGCTAAATTGTCTGGGGCATTTGATGGGGTTCCAGGAGGCAGTGAGGACCAGCATCACTTTTCCCCGCTGGCACCTTTGCTGTGGCAGCAAAAGATGGACGTTTGTCTTTTTTGCTCCAAACAGCGCCGAAAGTGAAAAAAGGTGCTTTTGAGGCTAGAGTTAGCAGGAAAGCAGAGAGGGCCAAATTGTCTGGGGCATTTGAAGGGGTTCCAGGAGGCAGTGAGGACCAGCATCACTTTTCCCCGCTGGCACCTTTGCTGTGGCAGCAAAAGCTGGACGTTTTTCTTTTTTGCTCCAAACAGCACCGAAAGTTCAAAAAAGGTGCTTTTGAGGCTAGAGTTAGCAGGAAAGCAGAGAGGGCCAAATTGTCTCGGGCATTTGAAGGGGTTCCAGGAGGCAGTGAGGACCAGCATCACTTTTCCCCGCTGGCACCTTTGCTGTGGCAGCAAAAGCTGGACGTTTGTCTTTTTTGCTCCGGAGCGTGCCGAAAGTGAAAAAAGGTGCTTTTGAGGCTAGAGTGCGCAGGAAAGCAGAGAGGGCCAAATTGTATGGGACATTTGAAGGGGTTCCAGGAGGCAGTGAGGACCAGCATCACTTTTCCCTGCTGGCACATTTGCTGTGGCAGCAAAACCTGGACGTTTGTCTTTTTTTTTCTCCCGAGGCCGCCGAAAGTGAAAAAAGGTGTTTTGAGGCCAGAGTCTGCAGGAAAGCAGAGAGGGCCAAATTGTCTGGGGCATTTGAAGGGGTTCTAGGAGGCAGTGAGGACCAGCATCACTTTTCCCCGCTGGCACCTTTGCTGTGGCAGCAAAACCTGGACGTTTGTTTTTTTTCCTCCGGGGGGCGCCAAAAGTGAAAAAAGGTGCTTTTGAGGCTAGAGTGCGCAGGAAAGCAGAGAGGGCCAAATTGTCTGGGGCATTTGAAGGGGTTCCAGGAGGCAGTGAGGACCAGCATCACTTTTCCCCGCTGGCACCTTGGCTGTAGCAGCAAAAGCTGGACGTTTGTCTTTTTTGCTCCAAGCAGCGCCGAAAGTGAAAAACGGTGCTTTTGAGGCTACAGTGCGCAGGAAAGCAGAGAGGGCCAAATTGTCTGGGGCATTTGAAGGTGTTCCAGGAGGCAGTGAGGACCAGCATCACTTTTCCCCGCTGGCACCTTTGCTGTGGCAGCAAAAGCTGGACGTTTGTCTTTTTTGCTCCAAACAGCGCCGAAAGTGAAAAACGGTGCTTTTGAGGCTAGAGTGCGCAGGAAAGCAGAGAGGGCCAAATTGTCTGGGGCATTTGAAGGGGTTCCAGGAGGCAGTGAGGACCAGCATCACTTTTCCCCGCTGGCACCTTTGCTGTGGCAGCAAAAGCTGGACGTTTATCTTTTTTCCTCCCGAGGGCGCCAAAACTGAAAAAAGGTGCTTTTGAGGATAGATTCTGCAGGAAAGCAGAGAGGGCCAAATTGTCTGGGGCATTTGAAGGGGTTCCAGGAGGCAGTGAGGACCAGCATCACTTTTCCCCGCTGGCACCTTTGCTGTGGCAGCAAAAGCTGGACGTTTGTCTTTTTTGCTCTAAAGAGCGCAGAAAGTGAAAAAAGGTGCTTTTGAGGCTAGAGTGCGCAGGAAAGCAGAGAGGGTCAAATTGTCTGGGGCATTTGAAGGGGTTCCAGGAGGCAGTGAGGACCAGCATCACTTTTCCCCGCTGGCACCTTTGCTGGGGCAGCAAAAGCTGGACTTTTGTCTTTTTTGCTCCAAACAGCGTTGAAAGTGAAAAAAGGTGCTTTTGAGGCTAGAGTTAGCAGGAAAGCAGAGAGGGCCAAATTGTCTGGGGCATTTGAAGGGGTTCCAGGAGGCAGTGAGGACCAGCATCACTTTTCCCCGCTGGCACCTTTGCTGTGGCAGGAAAAGCTGGACGTTTGTCTTATTTGCATCAAACAGCGCAGAAAGTGAAAAAAGCTGCTTTTGAGGCTAGAGTCCGCAGGAAAGCAGAGAGGGCCAAATTGTCTGGGGCACTTGAAGGGGTTCCAGGAGGCAGTGAGGACTAGCATCACTTTTCCCTGCTAGCACCTTTGCTGTGGCAGCAAAACCTGGACGTTTGTGTTTTTTTTTCTCCCGAGGCCGCCGAAAGTGAAAAAAGGTGTTTTGAGGATAGAGTCTGCAGAAAAGCAGAGAGTGCCAAATTGTCTGGGGCATTTGAAGGTGTTCCAGGAGGCAGTGAGGACCAGCATCACTTTTCCCCGCTGGCACCTTTGCTGTGGCAGCAAAACCTGGACTTTTGTCTTTTTTGCTCCAAACAGCGTTGAAAGTGAAAAACAGTGCTTTTGAGGCTAGAGTTAGCAGGAAAGCAGAGAGGGCCAAATTGTCTGGGGCATTTGAAGGGGTTCCAGGAGGCAGTGAGGACCAGCATCACTTTTCCCCGCTGGCACCTTTGCTGTGGCAGCAAAAGCTGGACGTTTGTTTTTTTTCCTCCGGGGGGCGTTAAAAGTGAAAAAATGTGCTTTTGAGGCTAGAGTGCGCAGGAAAGCAGAGAGGGCCAAATTGTCTGGGGCATTTGAAGGGGTTCTAGGAGGCAGTGAGGACCAGCATCACTTTTCCCCCCTGGCACCTTTGCTGTGGCAGCAAAACCTGGACTTTTGTCTTTTTTGCTCCAAACAGCGCCGAAAGTGAAAAAAGATGCTTTTGAGGCTAGAGTCCGCAGGAAAGCAGAGAGGGCCAAATTGTCTGGGGCATTTGAAGGGGTTCCAGGAGGCAGTGAGAACCAGCATTACTTTTCCCCGCTGGCACATTTGCTGTGGCAGCAAAAGCTGGACGTTTGTCTTTTTTCCTCCGGAGGGCGCCGAAAGTCAAAAAAGGTGCTTTTGAGGCTAGAGTGCGCAGGAAAGCAGAGAGGGCCAAATTATCTGGGGCATTTGAAGGGGTTCCAGGAGGCAGTGAGGACCAGCATCACTTTTCCCCGCTGGCACCTTTGCTGTGGCAGCAAAAGATGGACGTTTGTCTTTTTTGCTCCAAACAGCGCCGAAAGTGAAAAAAGGTGCTTTTGAGGCTAGAGTTAGCAGGAAAGCAGAGAGGGCCAAATTGTCTGGGGCATTTGAAGGGGTTCCAGGAGGCAGTGAGGACCAGCATCACTTTTCCCCGCTGGCACCTTTGCTGTGGCAGCAAAAGCTGGACGTTTTTCTTTTTTGCTCCAAACAGCACCGAAAGTTCAAAAAAGGTGCTTTTGAGGCTAGAGTTAGCAGGAAAGCAGAGAGGGCCAAATTGTCTCGGGCATTTGAAGGGGTTCCAGGAGGCAGTGAGGACCAGCATCACTTTTCCCCGCTGGCACCTTTGCTGTGGCAGCAAAAGCTGGACGTTTGTCTTTTTTGCTCCGGAGCGTGCCGAAAGTGAAAAAAGGTGCTTTTGAGGCTAGAGTGCGCAGGAAAGCAGAGAGGGCCAAATTGTCTGGGACATTTGAAGGGGTTCCAGGAGGCAGTGAGGACCAGCATCACTTTTCCCTGCTGGCACATTTGCTGTGGCAGCAAAACCTGGACGTTTGTCTTTTTTTTTCTCCCGAGGCCGCCGAAAGTGAAAAAAGGTGTTTTGAGGCTAGAGTCTGCAGGAAAGCAGAGAGGGCCAAATTGTCTGGGGCATTTGAAGGGGTTCTAGGAGGCAGTGAGGACCAGCATCACTTTTCCCCGCTGGCACCTTTGCTGTGGCAGCAAAACCTGGACGTTTGTTTTTTTTCCTCCGGGGGGCGCCAAAAGTGAAAAAAGGTGCTTTTGAGGCTAGAGTGCGCAGGAAAGCAGAGAGGGCCAAATTGTCTGGGGCATTTGAAGGGGTTCCAGGAGGCAGTGAGGACCAGCATCACTTTTCCCCGCTGGCACCTTGGCTGTAGCAGCAAAAGCTGGACGTTTGTCTTTTTTGCTCCAAGCAGCGCCGAAAGTGAAAAACGGTGCTTTTGAGGCTACAGTGCGCAGGAAAGCAGAGAGGGCCAAATTGTCTGGGGCATTTGAAGGTGTTCCAGGAGGCAGTGAGGACCAGCATCACTTTTCCCCGCTGGCACCTTTGCTGTGGCAGCAAAAGCTGGACGTTTGTCTTTTTTGCTCCAAACAGCGCCGAAAGTGAAAAACGGTGCTTTTGAGGCTAGAGTGCGCAGGAAAGCAGAGAGGGCCAAATTGTCTGGGGCATTTGAAGGGGTTCCAGGAGGCAGTGAGGACCAGCATCACTTTTCCCCGCTGGCACCTTTGCTGTGGCAGCAAAAGCTGGACGTTTATCTTTTTTCCTCCCGAGGGCGCCAAAACTGAAAAAAGGTGCTTTTGAGGATAGATTCTGCAGGAAAGCAGAGAGGGCCAAATTGTCTGGGGCATTTGAAGGGGTTCCAGGAGGCAGTGAGGACCAGCATCACTTTTCCCCGCTGGCACCTTTGCTGTGGCAGCAAAAGCTGGACGTTTGTCTTTTTTGCTCTAAAGAGCGCAGAAAGTGAAAAAAGGTGCTTTTGAGGCTAGAGTGCGCAGGAAAGCAGAGAGGGTCAAATTGTCTGGGGCATTTGAAGGGGTTCCAGGAGGCAGTGAGGACCAGCATCACTTTTCCCCGCTGGCACCTTTGCTGGGGCAGCAAAAGCTGGACTTTTGTCTTTTTTGCTCCAAACAGCGTTGAAAGTGAAAAAAGGTGCTTTTGAGGCTAGAGTTAGCAGGAAAGCAGAGAGGGCCAAATTGTCTGGGGCATTTGAAGGGGTTCCAGGAGGCAGTGAGGACCAGCATCACTTTTCCCCGCTGGCACCTTTGCTGTGGCAGGAAAAGCTGGACGTTTGTCTTATTTGCATCAAACAGCGCAGAAAGTGAAAAAAGCTGCTTTTGAGGCTAGAGTCCGCAGGAAAGCAGAGAGGGCCAAATTGTCTGGGGCACTTGAAGGGGTTCCAGGAGGCAGTGAGGACTAGCATCACTTTTCCCTGCTAGCACCTTTGCTGTGGCAGCAAAACCTGGACGTTTGTGTTTTTTTTTCTCCCGAGGCCGCCGAAAGTGAAAAAAGGTGTTTTGAGGATAGAGTCTGCAGAAAAGCAGAGAGTGCCAAATTGTCTGGGGCATTTGAAGGTGTTCCAGGAGGCAGTGAGGACCAGCATCACTTTTCCCCGCTGGCACCTTTGCTGTGGCAGCAAAACCTGGACTTTTGTCTTTTTTGCTCCAAACAGCGTTGAAAGTGAAAAACAGTGCTTTTGAGGCTAGAGTTAGCAGGAAAGCAGAGAGGGCCAAATTGTCTGGGGCATTTGAAGGGGTTCCAGGAGGCAGTGAGGACCAGCATCACTTTTCCCCGCTGGCACCTTTGCTGTGGCAGCAAAAGCTGGACGTTTGTTTTTTTTCCTCCGGGGGGCGTTAAAAGTGAAAAAATGTGCTTTTGAGGCTAGAGTGCGCAGGAAAGCAGAGAGGGCCAAATTGTCTGGGGCATTTGAAGGGGTTCTAGGAGGCAGTGAGGACCAGCATCACTTTTCCCTGCTAGCACCTTTGCTGTGGCAGCAAAACCTGGACTTTTGTCTTTTTTGCTCCAAACAGCGCCGAAAGTGAAAAAAGATGCTTTTGAGGCTAGAGTCCGCAGGAAAGCAGAGAGGGCCAAATTGTCTGGGGCATTTGAAGGGGTTCCAGGAGGCAGTGAGAACCAGCATTACTTTTCCCCGCTGGCACATTTGCTGTGGCAGCAAAACCTGGACGTTTGTCTTTTTTGCTCTGGAGGTTGCCGAAAGCGAAAACAGGTGCTTTTGAGGATGGAGTCCGCAGGAAAGCAGAGAGGGCCAAATAGTCTGGGGCATTTGAAGGTGTTCCAGGAGGCAGTGAGGACCAGCATCACTTTTCCCCGCTGGCACCTTTGCTGTGGCAGCAAAACCTGGACTTTTGTCTTTTTTGCTCCAAACAGCGTTGAAAGTGAAAAAAGTTCTTTTGAGGATAGAGTCCGCAGGAAAGCAGAGAGGGCCAAATTGTGTGGGGCATTTGAAGGGGTTCCAGGAGGCAGTGAGGACCAGCATCACTTTTCCCCGCTGGCACCTTTGCTGTGGCAGCAAAAGCTGGACGTTTGTCTTTTTTCCTCCGGAGGGCGCCGAAAGTCAAAAAAGGTGCTTTTGAGGCTAGAGTGCGCAGGAAAGCAGAGAGGGCCAAATTATCTGGGGCATTTGAAGGGGTTCCAGGAGGCAGTGAGGACCAGCATCACTTTTCCCCGCTGGCACCTTTGCTGTGGCAGCAAAACCCGGACTTTTGTCTTTTTTGCTCCAAACAGCACCGAAAGTTCAAAAAAGGTGCTTTTGAGGCTAGAGTTAGCAGGAAAGCAGAGAGGGCCAAATTGTCTGGGGCATTTGAAGGTGTTCCAGGAGGCAGTGAGGACCAGCATCACTTTTCCCCGCTGGCACCTTTGCTGTGGCAGCAAAACCTGGACGTTTGTCTTTTTTGCATCAAACAGCGTTGAAAGTGAAAAACGGTGCTTTTGAGGCTAGAGTGCGCATGAAAGCAGAGAGGGCTAAATTGTCTGGGGCATTTGAAGGGGTTCCAGGAGGCAGTGAGGACCAGCATCACTTTTCCCCGCTAGCACCTTTGCTGTGGCAGCAAAACCTGGACGTTTGTGTTTTTTGCTCTAAACAGCGCCGAAAGTGAAAAAAGGTGCTTTCAAGGCTAGAGTCCGCAGGAAAGCAGAGAGGGCCAAATTGTCTGGGGCATTTGAAGGGGTTCCAGGAGGCAGTGAGGACCAGCATCACTTTTCCCCGCTGGCACCTTTGCTATGGCAGCAAAAGCTGGACGTTTGTCTTTTTTGCTCCAAACAGCGTTGAAAGTGAAAAAATGTGCTTTTGAGGCTAGAGTGCGCAGGAAAGCAGAGAGGGCCAAATTGCCTGGGGCATTTGATGGGGTTCCAGGAGGCAGTGAGGACCAGCATCACTTTTCCCCGCTGGCACCTTTGCTGTGGCAGCAAAACCTGGACGTTTGTCTTTTTTGCTCCAAACAGTGCCGAAAATGAAAAAAGGTGCTTTTGAGGCTAGAGTGCGCAGGAAAGCAGAGAGGGCCAAATTGTCTGGGGCATTTGAAGGGGTTCCAGGAGGCAGTGAGGACCAGCATCACTTTTCCCCGCTGGCACCTTTGCTGTGGCAGCAAAACCCGGACGTTTGTCTTTTTTGCTCCTATCAGCGTTGAAAGTGAAAAAATGTGCTTTTGAGGCTAGAGTGCGCAGGAAAGCAGAGAGGGCTAAATTGTCTGGGGCATTTGATGGGGTTCCAGGAGGCAGTGAGGACCAGCATCACTTTTCCCCGCTGGCACCTTTGCTGTGGCAGCAAAACCTGGACTTTTGTCTTTTTTGCTCCAAACAGCGTTGAAAGTGAAAAAAGTTCTTTTGAGGATAGAGTCCGCAGGAAAGCAGAGAGGGCCAAATTGTGTGGGGCATTTGAAGGGGTTCCAGGAGGCAGTGAGGACCAGCATCACTTTTCCCCGCTGGCACCTTTGCTGTGGCAGCAAAAGCTGGACGTTTGTCTTTTTTCCTCCGGAGGGCGCCGAAAGTCAAAAAAGGTGCTTTTGAGGCTAGAGTGCGCAGGAAAGCAGAGAGGGCCAAATTATCTGGGGCATTTGAAGGGGTTCCAGGAGGCAGTGAGGACCAGCATCACTTTTCCCCGCTGGCACCTTTGCTGTGGCAGCAAAAGCTGGACGTTTGTCTTTTTTGCTCCAAACAGCGCCGAAAGTGAAAAAAGGTGCTTTTGAGGCTAGAGTTAGCAGGAAAGCAGAGAGGGCCAAATTGTCTGGGGCATTTGAAGGGGTTCCAGGAGGCAGTGAGGACCAGCATCACTTTTCCCCGCTGGCACCTTTGCTGTGGCAGCAAAAGCTGGACGTTTTTCTTTTTTGCTCCAAACAGCACCGAAAGTTCAAAAAAGGTGCTTTTGAGGCTAGAGTTAGCAGGAAAGCAGAGAGGGCCAAATTGTCTCGGGCATTTGAAGGGGTTCCAGGAGGCAGTGAGGACCAGCATCACTTTTCCCCGCTGGCACCTTTGCTGTGGCAGCAAAAGCTGGACGTTTGTCTTTTTTGCTCCGGAGCGTGCCGAAAGTGAAAAAAGGTGCTTTTGAGGCTAGAGTGCGCAGGAAAGCAGAGAGGGCCAAATTGTCTGGGACATTTGAAGGGGTTCCAGGAGGCAGTGAGGACCAGCATCACTTTTCCCTGCTGGCACATTTGCTGTGGCAGCAAAACCTGGACGTTTGTCTTTTTTTTTCTCCCGAGGCCGCCGAAAGTGAAAAAAGGTGTTTTGAGGCTAGAGTCTGCAGGAAAGCAGAGAGGGCCAAATTGTCTGGGGCATTTGAAGGGGTTCTAGGAGGCAGTGAGGACCAGCATCACTTTTCCCCGCTGGCACCTTTGCTGTGGCAGCAAAACCTGGACGTTTGTTTTTTTTCCTCCGGGGGGCGCCAAAAGTGAAAAAAGGTGCTTTTGAGGCTAGAGTGCGCAGGAAAGCAGAGAGGGCCAAATTGTCTGGGGCATTTGAAGGGGTTCCAGGAGGCAGTGAGGACCAGCATCACTTTTCCCCGCTGGCACCTTGGCTGTAGCAGCAAAAGCTGGACGTTTGTCTTTTTTGCTCCAAGCAGCGCCGAAAGTGAAAAACGGTGCTTTTGAGGCTACAGTGCGCAGGAAAGCAGAGAGGGCCAAATTGTCTGGGGCATTTGAAGGTGTTCCAGGAGGCAGTGAGGACCAGCATCACTTTTCCCCGCTGGCACCTTTGCTGTGGCAGCAAAAGCTGGACGTTTGTCTTTTTTGCTCCAAACAGCGCCGAAAGTGAAAAACGGTGCTTTTGAGGCTAGAGTGCGCAGGAAAGCAGAGAGGGCCAAATTGTCTGGGGCATTTGAAGGGGTTCCAGGAGGCAGTGAGGACCAGCATCACTTTTCCCCGCTGGCACCTTTGCTGTGGCAGCAAAAGCTGGACGTTTATCTTTTTTCCTCCCGAGGGCGCCAAAACTGAAAAAAGGTGCTTTTGAGGATAGATTCTGCAGGAAAGCAGAGAGGGCCAAATTGTCTGGGGCATTTGAAGGGGTTCCAGGAGGCAGTGAGGACCAGCATCACTTTTCCCCGCTGGCACCTTTGCTGTGGCAGCAAAAGCTGGACGTTTGTCTTTTTTGCTCTAAAGAGCGCAGAAAGTGAAAAAAGGTGCTTTTGAGGCTATAGTGCGCAGGAAAGCAGAGAGGGTCAAATTGTCTGGGGCATTTGAAGGGGTTCCAGGAGGCAGTGAGGACCAGCATCACTTTTCCCCGCTGGCACCTTTGCTGGGGCAGCAAAAGCTGGACTTTTGTCTTTTTTGCTCCAAACAGCGTTGAAAGTGAAAAAAGGTGCTTTTGAGGCTAGAGTTAGCAGGAAAGCAGAGAGGGCCAAATTGTCTGGGGCATTTGAAGGGGTTCCAGGAGGCAGTGAGGACCAGCATCACTTTTCCCCGCTGGCACCTTTGCTGTGGCAGGAAAAGCTGGACGTTTGTCTTATTTGCATCAAACAGCGCAGAAAGTGAAAAAAGCTGCTTTTGAGGCTAGAGTCCGCAGGAAAGCAGAGAGGGCCAAATTGTCTGGGGCACTTGAAGGGGTTCCAGGAGGCAGTGAGGACTAGCATCACTTTTCCCTGCTAGCACCTTTGCTGTGGCAGCAAAACCTGGACGTTTGTGTTTTTTTTTCTCCCGAGGCCGCCGAAAGTGAAAAAAGGTGTTTTGAGGATAGAGTCTGCAGAAAAGCAGAGAGTGCCAAATTGTCTGGGGCATTTGAAGGTGTTCCAGGAGGCAGTGAGGACCAGCATCACTTTTCCCCGCTGGCACCTTTGCTGTGGCAGCAAAACCTGGACTTTTGTCTTTTTTGCTCCAAACAGCGTTGAAAGTGAAAAACAGTGCTTTTGAGGCTAGAGTTAGCAGGAAAGCAGAGAGGGCCAAATTGTCTGGGGCATTTGAAGGGGTTCCAGGAGGCAGTGAGGACCAGCATCACTTTTCCCCGCTGGCACCTTTGCTGTGGCAGCAAAAGCTGGACGTTTGTTTTTTTTCCTCCGGGGGGCGTTAAAAGTGAAAAAATGTGCTTTTGAGGCTAGAGTGCGCAGGAAAGCAGAGAGGGCCAAATTGTCTGGGGCATTTGAAGGGGTTCTAGGAGGCAGTGAGGACCAGCATCACTTTTCCCCCCTGGCACCTTTGCTGTGGCAGCAAAACCTGGACTTTTGTCTTTTTTGCTCCAAACAGCGCCGAAAGTGAAAAAAGATGCTTTTGAGGCTAGAGTCCGCAGGAAAGCAGAGAGGGCCAAATTGTCTGGGGCATTTGAAGGGGTTCCAGGAGGCAGTGAGAACCAGCATTACTTTTCCCCGCTGGCACATTTGCTGTGGCAGCAAAACCTGGACGTTTGTCTTTTTTGCTCTGGAGGTTGCCGAAAGCGAAAACAGGTGCTTTTGAGGATGGAGTCCGCAGGAAAGCAGAGAGGGCCAAATAGTCTGGGGCATTTGAAGGTGTTCCAGGAGGCAGTGAGGACCAGCATCACTTTTCCCCGCTGGCACCTTTGCTGTGGCAGCAAAACCTGGACTTTTGTCTTTTTTGCTCCAAACAGCGTTGAAAGTGAAAAAAGTTCTTTTGAGGATAGAGTCCGCAGGAAAGCAGAGAGGGCCAAATTGTGTGGGGCATTTGAAGGGGTTCCAGGAGGCAGTGAGGACCAGCATCACTTTTCCCCGCTGGCACCTTTGCTGTGGCAGCAAAAGCTGGACGTTTGTCTTTTTTCCTCCGGAGGGCGCCGAAAGTCAAAAAAGGTGCTTTTGAGGCTAGAGTGCGCAGGAAAGCAGAGAGGGCCAAATTATCTGGGGCATTTGAAGGGGTTCCAGGAGGCAGTGAGGACCAGCATCACTTTTCCCCGCTGGCACCTTTGCTGTGGCAGCAAAACCCGGACTTTTGTCTTTTTTGCTCCAAACAGCACCGAAAGTTCAAAAAAGGTGCTTTTGAGGCTAGAGTTAGCAGGAAAGCAGAGAGGGCCAAATTGTCTGGGGCATTTGAAGGTGTTCCAGGAGGCAGTGAGGACCAGCATCACTTTTCCCCGCTGGCACCTTTGCTGTGGCAGCAAAACCTGGACGTTTGTCTTTTTTGCATCAAACAGCGTTGAAAGTGAAAAACGGTGCTTTTGAGGCTAGAGTGCGCATGAAAGCAGAGAGGGCTAAATTGTCTGGGGCATTTGAAGGGGTTCCAGGAGGCAGTGAGGACCAGCATCACTTTTCCCCGCTAGCACCTTTGCTGTGGCAGCAAAACCTGGACGTTTGTGTTTTTTGCTCTAAACAGCGCCGAAAGTGAAAAAAGGTGCTTTCAAGGCTAGAGTCCGCAGGAAAGCAGAGAGGGCCAAATTGTCTGGGGCATTTGAAGGGGTTCCAGGAGGCAGTGAGGACCAGCATCACTTTTCCCCGCTGGCACCTTTGCTATGGCAGCAAAAGCTGGACGTTTGTCTTTTTTGCTCCAAACAGCGTTGAAAGTGAAAAAATGTGCTTTTGAGGCTAGAGTGCGCAGGAAAGCAGAGAGGGCCAAATTGCCTGGGGCATTTGATGGGGTTCCAGGAGGCAGTGAGGACCAGCATCACTTTTCCCCGCTGGCACCTTTGCTGTGGCAGCAAAACCTGGACGTTTGTCTTTTTTGCTCCAAACAGTGCCGAAAATGAAAAAAGGTGCTTTTGAGGCTAGAGTGCGCAGGAAAGCAGAGAGGGCCAAATTGTCTGGGGCATTTGAAGGGGTTCCAGGAGGCAGTGAGGACCAGCATCACTTTTCCCCGCTGGCACCTTTGCTGTGGCAGCAAAACCCGGACGTTTGTCTTTTTTGCTCCTATCAGCGTTGAAAGTGAAAAAATGTGCTTTTGAGGCTAGAGTGCGCAGGAAAGCAGAGAGGGCTAAATTGTCTGGGGCATTTGATGGGGTTCCAGGAGGCAGTGAGGACCAGCATCACTTTTCCCCGCTGGCACCTTTGCTGTGGCAGCAAAAGATGGACGTTTGTCTTTTTTGCTCCAAACAGCGCCGAAAGTGAAAAAAGGTGCTTTTGAGGCTAGAGTTAGCAGGAAAGCAGAGAGGGCCAAATTGTGTGGGGCATTTGAAGGGGTTCCAGGAGGCAGTGAGGACCAGCATCACTTTTCCCCGCTGGCACCTTTGCTGTGGCAGCAAAAGCTGGACGTTTTTCTTTTTTGCTCCAAACAGCACCGAAAGTTCAAAAAAGGTGCTTTTGAGGCTAGAGTTAGCAGGAAAGCAGAGAGGGCCAAATTGTCTGGGGCATTTGAAGGGGTTCCAGGAGGCAGTGAGGACCAGCATCACTTTTCCCCGCTGGCACCTTTGCTGTGGCAGCAAAACCCGGACGTTTGTCTTTTTTGCTCCTATCAGCGTTGAAAGTGAAAAAATGTGCTTTTGAGGCTAGAGTGCGCAGGAAAGCAAAGAGGGCTAAATTGTCTGGGGCATTTGATGGGGTTCCAGGAGGCAGTGAGGACCAGCATCACTTTTCCCCGCTGGCACCTTTGCTGTGGCAGCAAAACCTGGACGTTTGTCTTTTTTGCTCCAAACAGCGCCGAAAGTGAAAAAAGGTGCTTTTGAGGCTAGAGTTAGCAGGAAAGCAGAGAGGGCCAAATTGTCTGGGGCATTTGAAGGGGTTCCAGGAGGCAGTTAGGACCAGCATCACTTTTCCCCGCTGGCACCTTTGCTGTGGCAGCAAAAGCTGGACGTTTTTCTTTTTTGCTCCAAACAGCACCGAAAGTTCAAAAAAGGTGCTTTTGAGGCTAGAGTTAGCAGGAAAGCAGAGAGGGCCAAATTGTCTGGGGCATTTGAAGGGGTTCCAGGAGGCAGTGAGGACCAGCATCACTTTTCCCCGCTGGCACCTTTGCTGTGGCAGCAAAAGCTGGACGTTTGTCTTTTTTGCTCCGGAGCGTGCCGAAAGTGAAAAAAGGTGCTTTTGAGGCTAGAGTGCGCAGGAAAGCAGAGAGGGCCAAATTGTCTGGGGCATTTGAAGGGGTTCCAGGAGGCAGTGAGGACCAGCATCACTTTTCCCTGCTGGCACATTTGCTGTGGCAGCAAAAGCTGGACGTTTGTCTTTTTTCCTCCCGAGGGCGCCAAAACTGAAAAAAGGTGCTTTTGAGGCTAGAGTCTGCAGGAAAGCAGAGAGGGCCAAATTGTCTGGGGCATTTGAAGGGGTTCCAGGAGGCAGTGAGGACCAGCATCACTTTCCCCGCTGGCACCTTTGCTGTGGCAGCAAAACCTGGACTTTTGTCTTTTTTTTTCTCCCGAGGCCGCCGAAAATGAAAAAAGGTGTTTTGAGGCTAGAGTCTGCAGGAAAGCAGAGAGGGCCAAATTGTCTGGGGCATTTGAAGGGGTTCTAGGAGGCAGTGAGGACCAGCATCACTTTTCCCCGCTGGCACCTTTGCTGTGGCAGCAAAACCTGGACGTTTGTTTTTTTTCCTCCGGGGGGCGCCAAAAGTGAAAAAAGGTGCTTTTGAGGCTAGAGTCCGCAGGAAAGCAGAGAGGGCCAAATTGTCTGGGGCATTTGAAGGGGTTCCAGGAGGCAGTGAGGACCAGCATCACTTTTCCCCGCTGGCACCTTGGCTGTAGCAGCAAAAGCTGGACGTTTGTCTTTTTTGCTCCAAGCAGCGCCGAAAGTGAAAAACGGTGCTTTTGAGGCTACAGTGCGCAGGAAAGCAGAGAGTGCCAAATTGTCTGGGGCATTTGAAGGTGTTCCAGGAGGCAGTGAGGACCAGCATCACTTTTCCCCGCTGGCACCTTTGCTGGGGCAGCAAAAGCTGGACGTTTGTCTTTTTTGCTCCAAACAGCGCCGAAAGTGAAAAACGGTGCTTTTGAGGCTAGAGTGCGCAGGAAAACAGAGAGGGCCAAATTGTCTGGGGCATTTGAAGGGGTTCCAGGAGGCAGTGAGGACCAGCATCACTTTTCCCCGCTGGCACCTTTGCTGTGGCAGCAAAAGCTGGACGTTTATCTTTTTTTCTCCAAACAGCGCCGAAAATGAAAAACGGTGCTTTTGAGGCTAGAGTGCGCAGGAAAGCAGAGAGGGCCAAATTGTGTGGGGCATTTGAAGGGGTTCCAGGAGGCAGTGAGGACCAGCATCACTTTTCCCCGCTGGCACCTTTGCTGTGGCAGCAAAAGCTGGACGTTTATCTTTTTTCCTCCCGAGGGCGCCAAAACTGAAAAAAGGTGCTTTTGAGGATAGATTCTGCAGGAAAGCAGAGAGGGCCAAATTGTCTGGGGCATTTGAAGGGGTTCCAGGAGGCAGTGAGGACCAGCATCACTTTTCCCCGCTGGCACCTTTGCTGTGGCAGCAAAAGCTGGACGTTTGTCTTTTTTGCTCTAAAGAGCGCAGAAAGTGAAAAAAGGTGCTTTTGAGGCTAGAGTGCGCAGGAAAGCAGAGAGGGTCAAATTGTCTGGGGCATTTGAAGGGGTTCCAGGAGGCAGTGAGGACCAGCATCACTTTTCCCCGCTGGCACCTTTGCTGGGGCAGCAAAAGCTGGACTTTTGTCTTTTTTGCTCCAAACAGCGTTGAAAGTGAAAAAAGGTGCTTTTGAGGCTAGAGTTAGCAGGAAAGCAGAGAGGGCCAAACTGTCTGGGGCATTTGAAGGGGTTCCAGGAGGCAGTGAGGACCAGCATCACTTTTCCCCGCTGGCACCTTTGCTGTGGCAGGAAAAGCTGGACGTTTGTCTTATTTGCATCAAACAGCGCCGAAAGTGAAAAAAGCTGCTTTTGAGGCTAGAGTGCGCAGGAAAGCAGAGAGGGCCAAATTGTCTGGGGCATTTGAAGGTGTTCCAGGAGGCAGTGAGGACCAGCATCACTTTTCCCCGCTAGCACCTTTGCTGTGGCAGCAAAACCTGGACGTTTGTGTTTTTTTTTCTCCCGAGGCCGCCGAAAGTGAAAAAAGGTGTTTTGAGGATAGAGTCTGCAGAAAAGCAGAGAGTGCCAAATTGTCTGGGGCATTTGAAGGTGTTCCAGGAGGCAGTGAGGACCAGCATCACTTTTCCCCGCTGGCACCTTTGCTGTGGCAGCAAAACCTGGACTTTTGTCTTTTTTGCTCCAAACAGCGTTGAAAGTGAAAAACAGTGCTTTTGAGGCTAGAGTTAGCAGGAAAGCAGAGAGGGCCAAATTGTCTGGGGCATTTGAAGGGGTTCCAGGAGGCAGTGAGGACCAGCATCACTTTTCCCCGCTGGCACCTTTGCTGTGGCAGCAAAACCTGGACGTTTGTTTTTTTTCCTCCGGGGGGCGTTAAAAGTGAAAAAAGGTGCTTTTGAGGCTAGAGTGCGCAGGAAAGCAGAGAGGGCCAAATTGTCTGGGGCATTTGAAGGGGTTCCAGGAGGCAGTGAGGACCAGCATCACTTTTCCCCGCTAGCACCTTTGCTGTGGCAGCAAAACCTGGACGTTTGTGTTTTTTTTTTCTCCCGAGGCCGCCGAAAGTGAAAAAAGGTGTTTTGAGGATAGAGTCTGCAGAAAAGCAGAGAGGGCCAAATTGTCTGGGGCATTTGAAGGTGTTCCAGGAGGCAGTGAGGACCAGCATCACTTTTCCCCGCTGGCACCTTTGCTGTGGCAGCAAAACCTGGACTTTTGTCTTTTTTGCTCCAAACAGCATTGAAAGTGAAAAACAGTGCTTTTGAGGCTAGAGTTAGCAGGAAAGCAGAGAGGGCCAAATTGTCTGGGGCATTTGAAGGGGTTCCAGGAGGCAGTGAGGACCAGCATCACTTTTCCCCGCTGGCACCTTTGCTGTGGCAGCAAAAGCTGGACGTTTGTTTTTTTTCCTCCGGGGGGCGCCGAAAGTGAAAACAAGTGCTTTTGAGGATGGAGTCCGCAGGAAAGCAGAGAGGGCCAAATTGTCTGGGGCATTTGAAGGGGTTCCAGGAGGCAGTGAGGACCAGCATCACTTTTCCCCCCTGGCACCTTTGCTGTGGCAGCAAAACCTGGACTTTTGTCTTTTTTGCTCCAAACAGCGCCGAAAGTGAAAAAAGGTGCTTTTGAGGCTAGAGTTAGCAGGAAAGCAGAGAGGGCCAAATTGTCTGGGGCATTTGAAGGGGTTCCAGGAGGCAGTGAGGACCAGCATCACTTTTCCCTGCTGGCACCTTTGCTGTGGCAGCAAAAGCTGGACGTTTGTCTTTTTTGCATCAAACAGCGCCGAAAGTGAAAAAAGGTGCTTTTGAGGCTAGATTCTGCAGGAAAGCAGAGAGGGCCAAATTGTCTGGGGTGTTTGAAGGGGTTCCAGGAGGCAGTGAGGACCAGCATCACTTTTCCCTGCTGGCACCTTTGCTGTGGCAGCAAAAGCTGGACGTTTGTCTTTTTTGCTCCAAACAGCGCCGAAAGTGAAAAAAGGTGCTTTTGAGGCTAGAGTGCGCAGGAAAGCAGAGAGGGCCAAATTGTCTGGGGCATTTGAAGGGGTTCCAGGAGGCAGTGAGGACCAGCATCACTTTTCCCCGCTGGCACCTTTGCTGTGGCAGCAAAAGCTGGACGTTTTTCTTTTTTGCTCCAAACAGCACCGAAATTTCAAAAAAGGTGCTTTTGAGGCTAGAGTTAGCAGGAAAGCAGAGAGGGCCAAATTGTCTGGGGCATTTGAAGGGGTTCCAGGAGGCAGTGAGGACCAGCATCACTTTTCCCCGCTGGCACCTTTGCTGTGGCAGCAAAAGCTGGACGTTTGTCTTTTTTGAATCAAACAGCGCCGAAAGTGAAAAAAGGTGCTTTTGAGGCTAGAGTGCGCAGGAAAGCAGAGACGGCCAAATTGTTTGGGGCATTTGAAGGGGTTCCAGGAGGCAGTGAGGACCAGCATCACTTTTCCCCGCTAGCACCTTTGCTGTGGCAGCAAAAGCTGGACGTTTGTCTTTTTTGCTCCAGAGCGTGCCGAAAGTGAAAAAAGGTGCTTTTGAGGCTAGAGTGCGCAGGAAAGCAGAGAGGGCCAAATTGTCTGGGGCATTTGAAGGGGTTCCAGGAGGCAGTGAGGACCAGCATCACTTTTCCCCGCTGGCACCTTTGCTGTGGCAGCAAAACCTGGACTTTTGTCTTTTTTGCTCCAAACAGCGCCGAAAGTGAAAAAAGGTGCTTTTGAGGCTAGAGTCTGCAGGAAAGCAGAGAGGGCCAAATTGTCTGGGGCATTTGAAGGGGTTCCAGGAGGCAGTGAGGACCAGCATCACTTTTCCCCGCTAGCACCTTTGCTGTGGCAGCAAAACCTGGACGTTTGTGTTTTTTTTTCTCCCGAGGCCGCCGAAAGTGAAAAAAGGTGTTTTGAGGATAGAGTCTGCAGAAAAGCAGAGAGTGCCAAATTGTCTGGGGCATTTGAAGGTGTTCCAGGAGGCAGTGAGGACCAGCATCACTTTTCCCCGCTGGCACCTTTGCTATGGCAGCAAAACCTGGACTTTTGTCTTTTTTGCTCCAAACAGCGTTGAAAGTGAAAAACAGTGCTTTTGAGGCTAGAGTTAGCAGGAAAGCAGAGAGGGCCAAATTGTCTGGGGCATTTGAAGGTGTTCCAGGAGGCAGTGAGGACCAGCATCACTTTTCCCCGCTAGCACCTTTGCTGTGGCAGCAAAACCTGGACGTTTGTGTTTTTTTTTCTCCCGAGGCCGCCGAAAGTGAAAAAAGGTGTTTTGAGGATAGAGTCTGCAGAAAAGCAGAGAGGGCCAAATTGTCTGGGGCATTTGAAGGTGTTCCAGGAGGCAGTGAGGACCAGCATCACTTTTCCCCGCTGGCACCTTTGCTGTGGCAGCAAAACCTGGACTTTTGTCTTTTTTGCTCCAAACAGCATTGAAAGTGAAAAACAGTGCTTTTGAGGCTAGAGTTAGCAGGAAAGCAGAGAGGGCCAAATTGTCTGGGGCATTTGAAGGGGTTCCAGGAGGCAGTGAGGACCAGCATCACTTTTCCCCGCTGGCACCTTTGCTGTGGCAGCAAAAGCTGGACGTTTGTTTTTTTTCCTCCGGGGGGCGCCGAAAGTGAAAACAAGTGCTTTTGAGGATGGAGTCCGCAGGAAAGCAGAGAGGGCCAAATTGTCTGGGGCATTTGAAGGGGTTCCAGGAGGCAGTGAGGACCAGCATCACTTTTCCCCCCTGGCACCTTTGCTGTGGCAGCAAAACCTGGACTTTTGTCTTTTTTGCTCCAAACAGCGCCGAAAGTGAAAAAAGGTGCTTTTGAGGCTAGAGTTAGCAGGAAAGCAGAGAGGGCCAAATTGTCTGGGGCATTTGAAGGGGTTCCAGGAGGCAGTGAGGACCAGCATCACTTTTCCCCGCTGGCACCTTTGCTGTGGCAGCAAAAGCTGGACGTTTGTCTTTTTTGCATCAAACAGCGCCGAAAGTGAAAAAAGGTGCTTTTGAGGCTAGATTCTGCAGGAAAGCAGAGAGGGCCAAATTGTCTGGGGTGTTTGAAGGGGTTCCAGGAGGCAGTGAGGACCAGCATCACTTTTCCCCGCTGGCACCTTTGCTGTGGCAGCAAAAGCTGGACGTTTGTCTTTTTTGCTCCAAACAGCGCCGAAAGTGAAAAAAGGTGCTTTTGAGGCTAGAGTTAGCAGGAAAGCAGAGAGGGCCAAATTGTCTGGGGCATTTGAAGGGGTTCCAGGAGGCAGTGAGGACCAGCATCACTTTTCCCCGCTGGCACCTTTGCTGTGGCAGCAAAAGCTGGACGTTTTTCTTTTTTGCTCCAAACAGCACCGAAATTTCAAAAAAGGTGCTTTTGAGGCTAGAGTTAGCAGGAAAGCAGAGAGGGCCAAATTGTCTGGGGCATTTGAAGGGGTTCCAGGAGGCAGTGAGGACCAGCATCACTTTTCCCCGCTGGCACCTTTGCTGTGGCAGCAAAAGCTGGACGTTTGTCTTTTTTGAATCAAACAGCGCCGAAAGTGAAAAAAGGTGCTTTTGAGGCTAGAGTGCGCAGGAAAGCAGAGATGGCCAAATTGTTTGGGGCATTTGAAGGGGTTCCAGGAGGCAGTGAGGACCAGCATCACTTTTCCCCGCTAGCACCTTTGCTGTGGCAGCAAAAGCTGGACGTTTGTCTTTTTTGCTCCGGAGCGTGCCGAAAGTGAAAAAAGGTGCTTTTGAGGCTAGAGTTAGCAGGAAAGCAGAGAGGGCCAAATTGTCTGGGGCATTTGAAGGGGTTCCAGGAGGCAGTGAGGACCAGCATCACTTTTCCCCGCTGGCACCTTTGCTGTGGCAGCAAAAGCTGGACGTTTGTCTTTTTTCCTCCCGAGGGCGCCAAAACTGAAAAAAGGTGCTTTTGAGGCTAGAGTTCGCAGGAAAGCAGAGAGGGCCAAATTGTCTGGGGCATTTGAAGGGGTTCCAGGAGGCAGTGAGGACCAGCATCACTTTTCCCCGCTGGCACCTTGGCTGTAGCAGCAAAAGCTGGACGTTTGTCTTTTTTGCTCCAAGCAGCGCCGAAAGTGAAAAACGGTGCTTTTGAGGCTACAGTGCGCAGGAAAGCAGAGAGGGCCAAATTGTCTGGGGCATTTGAAGGGGTTCCAGGAGGCAGTGAGGACCAGCATCACTTTTCCCCGCTGGCACCTTTGCTGTGGCAGCAAAAGCTGGAGGTTTGTCTTTTTTGCTCCGGAGCGTGCCGAAAGTGAAAAAACGTGCTTTTGAGGATAGAGTCCGCAGGAAAGCAGAGAGGGCCAAATTGTCTGGGGCATTTGAAGGGGTTCCAGGAGGCAGTGAGGATCAGCATCACTTTTCCCTGCTGGCACATTTGCTGTGGCAGCAAAAGCTGGACGTTTGTCTTTTTTCCTCCCGAGGGCGCCGAAAGTGAAAAAAGGTGCTTTTGAGGCTAGAGTCCGCAGGAAAGCAGAGAGGGCCAAATTGTCTGGGGCATTTGAAGGTGTTCCAGGAGGCAGTGAGGACCAGCATCACTTTTCCCCGCTGGCACCTTGGCTGTAGCAGCAAAAGCTGGACGTTTGTCTTTTTTGCTCCAAGCAGCGCCGAAAGTGAAAAACGGTGCTTTTGAGGCTAGAGTTAGCAGGAAAGCAGAGAGGGCCAAATTGTCTGGGGCATTTGAAGGGGTTCCAGGAGGCAGTGAGGACCAGCATCACTTTTCCCCGCTGGCACCTTTGCTGTGGCAGCAAAAGCTGGACGTTTGTCTTTTTTTCTCCAAACAGCGCCGAAAATGAAAAACGGTGCTTTTGAGGCTAGAGTGCGCAGGAAAGCAGAGAGGGCCAAATTGTCTGGGGCATTTGAAGGGGTTCCAGGAGGCAGTGAGGACCAGCATCACTTTTCCCCGCTGGCACCTTTGCTGTGGCAGCAAAACCTGGACGTTTATCTTTTTTCCTCCGGAGGGCGCCAAAACTGAAAAAAGGTGCTTTTGAGGATAGATTCTGCAGGAAAGCAGAGAGGGCCAAATTGTGTGGGGCATTTGAAGGGGTTCCAGGTGGCAGTGAGGACCAGCATCACTTTTCCCCGCTGGCACCTTTGCTGTGGCAGCAAAAGCTGGACGTTTGTCTTTTTTGCTCTAAAGAGCGCAGAAAGTGAAAAAAGGTGCTTTTGAGGCTAGAGTGCGCAGGAAAGCAGAGAGGGCCAAATTGTCTGGGGCATTTGAAGGGGTTCCAGGAGGCAGTGAGGACCAGCATCACTTTTCCCCGCTGGCACCTTTGCTGTGGCAGCAAAACCTGGACTTTTGTCTTTTTTGATCCAAACAGCGTTGAAAGTGAAAAACGGTGCTTTTGAGGCTAGAGTTAGCAGGAAAGCAGAGAGGGCCAAATTGTGTGGGGCATTTGAAGGGGTTCCAGGAGGCAGTGAGGACCAGCATCACTTTTCCCCGCTGGCACCTTTGCTGTGGCAGCAAAAGCTGGACGTTTGTCTTTTTTGCTCCAAACAGCGCCGAAAGTGAAAAAAGGTGCTTTTGAGGATAGAGTGCGCAGGAAAGCAGAGAGGGCCAAATTGTCTGGGGCATTTGAAGGTGTTCCAGGAGGCAGTGAGGACCAGCATCACTTTTCCCCGCTAGCACCTTTGCTGTGGCAGCAAAACCTGGACGTTTGTGTTTTTTTTTCTCCCGAGGCCGCCGAAAGTGAAAAAAGGTGTTTTGAGGATAGAGTCTGCAGAAAAGCAGAGAGGGCCAAATTGTCTGGGGCATTTGAAGGTGTTCCAGGAGGCAGTGAGGACCAGCATCACTTTTCCCCGCTGGCACCTTTGCTGTGGCAGCAAAACCTGGACTTTTGTCTTTTTTGCTCCAAACAGCATTGAAAGTGAAAAACAGTGCTTTTGAGGCTAGAGTTAGCAGGAAAGCAGAGAGGGCCAAATTGTCTGGGGCATTTGAAGGGGTTCCAGGAGGCAGTGAGGACCAGCATCACTTTTCCCCGCTGGCACCTTTGCTGTGGCAGCAAAAGCTGGACGTTTGTTTTTTTTCCTCCGGGGGGCGCCGAAAGTGAAAACAAGTGCTTTTGAGGATGGAGTCCGCAGGAAAGCAGAGAGGGCCAAATTGTCTGGGGCATTTGAAGGGGTTCCAGGAGGCAGTGAGGACCAGCATCACTTTTCCCCCCTGGCACCTTTGCTGTGGCAGCAAAACCTGGACTTTTGTCTTTTTTGCTCCAAACAGCGCCGAAAGTGAAAAAAGGTGCTTTTGAGGCTAGAGTTAGCAGGAAAGCAGAGAGGGCCAAATTGTCTGGGGCATTTGAAGGGGTTCCAGGAGGCAGTGAGGACCAGCATCACTTTTCCCCGCTGGCACCTTTGCTGTGGCAGCAAAAGCTGGACGTTTGTCTTTTTTGCATCAAACAGCGCCGAAAGTGAAAAAAGGTGCTTTTGAGGCTAGATTCTGCAGGAAAGCAGAGAGGGCCAAATTGTCTGGGGTGTTTGAAGGGGTTCCAGGAGGCAGTGAGGACCAGCATCACTTTTCCCCGCTGGCACCTTTGCTGTGGCAGCAAAAGCTGGACGTTTGTCTTTTTTGCTCCAAACAGCGCCGAAAGTGAAAAAAGGTGCTTTTGAGGCTAGAGTTAGCAGGAAAGCAGAGAGGGCCAAATTGTCTGGGGCATTTGAAGGGGTTCCAGGAGGCAGTGAGGACCAGCATCACTTTTCCCCGCTGGCACCTTTGCTGTGGCAGCAAAAGCTGGACGTTTTTCTTTTTTGCTCCAAACAGCACCGAAATTTCAAAAAAGGTGCTTTTGAGGCTAGAGTTAGCAGGAAAGCAGAGAGGGCCAAATTGTCTGGGGCATTTGAAGGGGTTCCAGGAGGCAGTGAGGACCAGCATCACTTTTCCCCGCTGGCACCTTTGCTGTGGCAGCAAAAGCTGGACGTTTGTCTTTTTTGAATCAAACAGCGCCGAAAGTGAAAAAAGGTGCTTTTGAGGCTAGAGTGCGCAGGAAAGCAGAGATGGCCAAATTGTTTGGGGCATTTGAAGGGGTTCCAGGAGGCAGTGAGGACCAGCATCACTTTTCCCCGCTAGCACCTTTGCTGTGGCAGCAAAAGCTGGACGTTTGTCTTTTTTGCTCCGGAGCGTGCCGAAAGTGAAAAAAGGTGCTTTTGAGGCTAGAGTTAGCAGGAAAGCAGAGAGGGCCAAATTGTCTGGGGCATTTGAAGGGGTTCCAGGAGGCAGTGAGGACCAGCATCACTTTTCCCCGCTGGCACCTTTGCTGTGGCAGCAAAAGCTGGACGTTTGTCTTTTTTCCTCCCGAGGGCGCCAAAACTGAAAAAAGGTGCTTTTGAGGCTAGAGTTCGCAGGAAAGCAGAGAGGGCCAAATTGTCTGGGGCATTTGAAGGGGTTCCAGGAGGCAGTGAGGACCAGCATCACTTTTCCCCGCTGGCACCTTGGCTGTAGCAGCAAAAGCTGGACGTTTGTCTTTTTTGCTCCAAGCAGCGCCGAAAGTGAAAAACGGTGCTTTTGAGGCTACAGTGCGCAGGAAAGCAGAGAGGGCCAAATTGTCTGGGGCATTTGAAGGGGTTCCAGGAGGCAGTGAGGACCAGCATCACTTTTCCCCGCTGGCACCTTTGCTGTGGCAGCAAAAGCTGGAGGTTTGTCTTTTTTGCTCCGGAGCGTGCCGAAAGTGAAAAAACGTGCTTTTGAGGATAGAGTCCGCAGGAAAGCAGAGAGGGCCAAATTGTCTGGGGCATTTGAAGGGGTTCCAGGAGGCAGTGAGGATCAGCATCACTTTTCCCTGCTGGCACATTTGCTGTGGCAGCAAAAGCTGGACGTTTGTCTTTTTTCCTCCCGAGGGCGCCGAAAGTGAAAAAAGGTGCTTTTGAGGCTAGAGTCCGCAGGAAAGCAGAGAGGGCCAAATTGTCTGGGGCATTTGAAGGTGTTCCAGGAGGCAGTGAGGACCAGCATCACTTTTCCCCGCTGGCACCTTGGCTGTAGCAGCAAAAGCTGGACGTTTGTCTTTTTTGCTCCAAGCAGCGCCGAAAGTGAAAAACGGTGCTTTTGAGGCTAGAGTTAGCAGGAAAGCAGAGAGGGCCAAATTGTCTGGGGCATTTGAAGGGGTTCCAGGAGGCAGTGAGGACCAGCATCACTTTTCCCCGCTGGCACCTTTGCTGTGGCAGCAAAAGCTGGACGTTTGTCTTTTTTTCTCCAAACAGCGCCGAAAATGAAAAACGGTGCTTTTGAGGCTAGAGTGCGCAGGAAAGCAGAGAGGGCCAAATTGTCTGGGGCATTTGAAGGGGTTCCAGGAGGCAGTGAGGACCAGCATCACTTTTCCCCGCTGGCACCTTTGCTGTGGCAGCAAAACCTGGACGTTTATCTTTTTTCCTCCGGAGGGCGCCAAAACTGAAAAAAGGTGCTTTTGAGGATAGATTCTGCAGGAAAGCAGAGAGGGCCAAATTGTGTGGGGCATTTGAAGGGGTTCCAGGTGGCAGTGAGGACCAGCATCACTTTTCCCCGCTGGCACCTTTGCTGTGGCAGCAAAAGCTGGACGTTTGTCTTTTTTGCTCTAAAGAGCGCAGAAAGTGAAAAAAGGTGCTTTTGAGGCTAGAGTGCGCAGGAAAGCAGAGAGGGCCAAATTGTCTGGGGCATTTGAAGGGGTTCCAGGAGGCAGTGAGGACCAGCATCACTTTTCCCCGCTGGCACCTTTGCTGTGGCAGCAAAACCTGGACTTTTGTCTTTTTTGATCCAAACAGCGTTGAAAGTGAAAAACGGTGCTTTTGAGGCTACAGTGCGCAGGAAAGCAGAGAGGGCCAAATTGTGTGGGGCATTTGAAGGGGTTCCAGGAGGCAGTGAGGACCAGCATCACTTTTCCCCGCTGGCACCTTTGCTGTGGCAGCAAAAGCTGGACGTTTGTCTTTTTTGCTCCAAACAGCGCCGAAAGTGAAAAAAGGTGCTTTTGAGGATAGAGTGCGCAGGAAAGCAGAGAGGGCCAAATTGTCTGGGGCATTTGAAGGTGTTCGAGGAGGCAGTGAGGACCAGCATCACTTTTCCCCGCTAGCACCTTTGCTGTGGCAGCAAAACCTGGACGTTTGTCTTTTTTTTTCCGGAGAGCGCTGAAAGTCAAAAAAGGTGCTTTTGAGACTAGAGTGCGCAGGAAAGCAGAGAGGGCCAAATTGTCTGGGGCATTTGAAGGTGTTCCAGGAGGCAGTGAGGACCAGCATCACTTTTCCCCGCTGGCACCTTTGCTGTGGCAGCAAAACCCGGACGTTTGTCTTTTTTGCTCCAAACAGCGCCGAAAGTGAAAAGAGGTGCTTTTGAGGATGGAGTCTGCAGGAAAGCAGAGAGGGCCAAATTGTCTGAGGCGTTTGAAGGGATTCCAGGAGGCAGTGAGGACCAGCATCACTTTTCCCCGCTGGCACCTTTGCTGTGGCAGCAAAACCTGGACGTTTGTGTTTTTTTTTTTCCGAGGCCGCCGAAAGTGAAAAAAGGTTTTTTGAGGATAGAGTCTGCAGGAAAGCAGAGAGGGCCAAATTGTCTGGGGCATTTGAAGGGGTTCCAGGAGGCAGTGAGGACCAGCATCACTTTTCCCCGCTGACACCTTTGCTGTGGCAGCAAAACCTGGACTTTTGTCTTTTTTGCTCAAAACAGCGTTGAAAGTGAAAAACAGTGCTTTTGAGGCTAGAGTTAGCAGGAAAGCAGAGAGGGCCAAATTGTCTGGGGCATTTGAAGGGGTTCCAGGAGGCAGTGAGGACCAGCATCACTTTTCCCCGCTGGCACCTTTGCTGTGGCAGCAAAAGCTGGACGTTTGTCTTTTTTGCATCAAACAGCGCCAAAAGTGAAAAAAGGTGCTTTTGAGGGTAGAGTCCGCAGGAAAGCAGAGAGGGCCAAATTGTGTGGGGCATTTGAAGGGGTTCCAGGAGGCAGTGAGGACCAGCATGACTTTTCCCCGCTGGCACCTTTGCTGTGGCAGCAAAAGCTGGACGTTTTTATTTTTTGTTCCAAACAGCGCCGAAAGTGAAAAAAGGTGCTTTTTAGGCTAGAGTGCGCAGGAAAGCAGAGAGGGCCAAATTGTCTGGGGCATTTGAAGGGGTTCCAGGAGGCAGTGAGGACCAGCATCACTTTTCCCCGCTAGCACCTTTGCTGTGGCAGCAAAACCTGGACTTTTGTCTTTTTTGCTCAAAACAGCGTTGAAAGTGAAAAACAGTGCTTTTGAGGCTAGAGTTAGCAGGAAAGCAGAGAGGGCCAAATTGTCTGGGGCATTTGAAGGGGTTACAGGAGGCAGTGAGGACCAGCATCACTTTTCCCCGCTGGCACCTTTGCTGTGGCAGCAAAAGCTGGACGTTTGTCTTTTTTGCTCTAAAGAGCGCAGAAAGTGAAAAAAGGTGCTTTTGAGGCTAGAGTGCGCAGGAAAGCAGAGAGGGCCAAATTGTCTGGGGCATTTGAAGGGGTTCCAGGAGGCAGTGAGGACCAGCATCACTTTTCCCCGCTGGCACCTTTGCTGTGGCAGCAAAACCTGGACTTTTGTCTTTTTTGATCCAAACAGCGTTGAAAGTGAAAAACGGTGCTTTTGAGGCTAGAGTTAGCAGGAAAGCAGAGAGGGCCAAATTGTGTGGGGCATTTGAAGGGGTTCCAGGAGGCAGTGAGGACCAGCATCACTTTTCCCCGCTGGCACCTTTGCTGTGGCAGCAAAAGCTGGACGTTTGTCTTTTTTGCTCCAAACAGCGCCGAAAGTGAAAAAAGGTGCTTTTGAGGATAGAGTGCGCAGGAAAGCAGAGAGGGCCAAATTGTCTGGGGCATTTGAAGGTGTTCGAGGAGGCAGTGAGGACCAGCATCACTTTTCCCCGCTAGCACCTTTGCTGTGGCAGCAAAACCTGGACGTTTGTCTTTTTTTTTCCGGAGAGCGCTGAAAGTCAAAAAGGTGCTTTTGAGACTAGAGTGCGCAGGAAAGCAGAGAGGGCCAAATTGTCTGGGGCATTTGAAGGTGTTCCAGGAGGCAGTGAGGACCAGCATCACTTTCCCCGCTGGCACCTTTGCTGTGGCAGCAAAACCCGGACGTTTGTCTTTTTTGCTCCAAACAGCGCCGAAAGTGAAAACAGGTGCTTTTGAGGATGGAGTCTGCAGGAAAGCAGAGAGGGCCAAATTGTCTGAGGCGTTTGAAGGGATTCCAGGAGGCAGTGAGGACCAGCATCACTTTTCCCCGCTGGCACCTTTGCTGTGGCAGCAAAAACCTGGACGTTTGTGTTTTTTTTTTTTCCGAGGCCGCCGAAAGTGAAAAAAGGTTTTTTGAGGATAGAGTCTGCAGGAAAGCAGAGAGGGCCAAATTGTCTGGGGCATTTGAAGGGGTTCCAGGAGGCAGTGAGGACCAGCATCACTTTTCCCGGCTGACACCTTTGCTGTGGCAGCAAAACCTGGACTTTTGTCTTTTTTGCTCAAAACAGCGTTGAAAGTGAAAAACAGTGCTTTTGAGGCTAGAGTTAGCAGGAAAGCAGAGAGGCCAAATTGTCTGGGGCATTTGAAGGGGTTCCAGGAGGCAGTGAGGACCAGCATCACTTTTCCCCGCTGGCACCTTTGCTGTGGCAGCAAAAGCTGGACGTTTTTATTTTTTGTTCCAAACAGCGCCGAAAGTGAAAAAAGGTGCTTTTTAGGCTAGAGTGCGCAGGAAAGCAGAGAGGGCCAAATTGTCTGGGGCATTTGAAGGGGTTCCAGGAGGCAGTGAGGACCAGCATCACTTTTCCCGCTAGCACCTTTGCTGTGGCAGCAAAACCTGGACTTTTGTCTTTTTTGCTCAAAACAGCGTTGAAAGTGAAAAACAGTGCTTTTGAGGCTAGAGTTAGCAGGAAAGCAGAGAGGGCCAAATTGTCTGGGGCATTTGAAGGGGTTACAGGAGGCAGTGAGGACCAGCATCACTTTTCCCCGCTGGCACCTTTGCTGTGGCAGCAAAAGCTGGACGTTTGTTTTTTTTCCTCCGGGGGGCGTTAAAAGTGAAAAAAGGTGCTTTTGAGGCTAGAGTGCGCAGGAAAGCAGAGAGGGCCAAATTGTCTGGGGCATTTGAAGGGGTTCCAGGAGGCAGTGAGGACCAGCATCACTTTTCCCCCCTGGCACCTTTGCTGTGGCAGCAAAACCTGGACGTTTGTCTTTTTTGCTCCAAACAGCGCCGAAAGTGAAAAAAGGTGCTTTTGAGGCTAGAGTTAGCAGGAAAGCAGAGAGGGCCAAATTGCGTGGGGCATTTGAAGGGGTTCCAGGAGGCAGTGAGGACCAGCATGACTTTTCCCGCTGGCACCTTTGCTGTGGCAGCAAAAGCTGGACGTTTTTATTTTTTGCTCCAAACAGCGCCGAAAGTGAAAAAAGGTGCTTTTTAGGCTAGAGTGCGCAGGAAAGCAGAGAGGGCCAAATTGTCTGGGGCATTTGAAGGGGTTCCAGGAGGCAGTGAAGACCAGCATCACTTTTCCCCGCTAGCACCTTTGCTGTGGCAGCAAAACCTGGACGTTTGTCTTTTTTCCTCCGGAGGGCGCCAAAAGTCAAAAAAAGTTGCTTTTGAGGCTAGAGTCCGCAGGAAAGCAGAGAGGGCCAAATTGTCTGGGGCATTTGAAGGGGTTCCAGGAGGCAGTGAGGACCAGCATCACTTTTCCCCGCTAGCACCTTTGCTGTGGCAGCAAAACCTGGACGTTTGTCTTTTTTCCTCCGGAGGGCGCCGAAAGTGAAAAAATGTGCTTTTGAGGCTAGAGTGCGCAGGAAAGCAGAGAGGGCTAAATTGTCTGGGGCATTTGATGGGGTTCCAGGAGGCAGTGAGGACCAGCATCACTTTTCCCCGCTGGCACCTTTGCTGTGGCAGCAAAAGCTGGACGTTTGTCTTTTTTGCATCAAACAGCGCCGAAAGTGAAAAAAGGTGCTTTTGAGGCTAGAGTCTGCAGGAAAGCAGAGAGGACCAAATTGTCTCGGGTGTTTGAAGGGGTTCCAGGAGGCAGTGAGGACCAGCATCACTTTTCCCCGCTGGCACCTTTGCTGTGGCAGCAAAAGCTGGACGTTTGTCTTTTTTGCTCCAAACAGCGCCGAAAGTGAAAAAACGTGCTTTTGAGGCTAGAGTTAGCAGGAAAGCAGAGAGGGCCAAATTGTCTGGGGCATTTGAAGGGGTTCCAGGAGGCAGTGAGGACCAGCATCACTTTTCCCCGCTGGCACCTTTGCTGTGGCAGCAAAAGCTGGACGTTTTTCTTTTTTGCTCCAAACAGCACCGAAATTTCAAAAAAGGTGCTTTTGAGGCTAGAGTTAGCAGGAAAGCAGAGAGGGCCAAATTGTCTGGGGCATTTGAAGGGGTTCCAGGAGGCAGTGAGGACCAGCATCACTTTTCCCCGCTGGCACCTTTGCTGTGGCAGCAAAAGCTGGACGTTTGTCTTTTTTGAATCAAACAGCGCCGAAAGTGAAAAAAGGTGCTTTTGAGGCTAGAGTGCGCAGGAAAGCAGAGATGGCCAAATTGTTTGGGGCATTTGAAGGGGTTCCAGGAGGCAGTGAGGACCAGCATCACTTTTCCCCGCTAGCACCTTTGCTGTGGCAGCAAAAGCTGGACGTTTGTCTTTTTTGCTCCGGAGCGTGCCGAAAGTGAAAAAAGGTGCTTTTGAGGCTAGAGTTAGCAGGAAAGGAGAGAGGGCCAAATTGCCTGGGGCATTTGAAGGGGTTCCAGGAGGCAGTGAGGACCAGCATCACTTTTCCCCGCTGGCACCTTTGCTGTGGCAGCAAAAGCTGGACGTTTGTCTTTTTTCCTCCCGAGGGCGCCAAAACTGAAAAAAGGTGCTTTTGAGGCTAGAGTTCGCAGGAAAGCAGAGAGGGCCAAATTGTCTGGGGCATTTGAAGGGGTTCCAGGAGGCAGTGAGGACCAGCATCACTTTTCCCCGCTGGCACCTTGGCTGTAGCAGCAAAAGCTGGACGTTTGTCTTTTTTGCTCCAAACAGCGCCGAAAGTGAAAAAACGTGCTTTTGAGGATAGAGTCCGCAGGAAAGCAGAGAGGGCCAAATTGTCTGGGGCATTTGAAGGGGTTCCAGGAGGCAGTGAGGATCAGCATCACTTTTCCCTGCTGGCACATTTGCTGTGGCAGCAAAAGCTGGACGTTTGTCTTTTTTCCTCCCGAGGGCGCCGAAAGTGAAAAAAGGTGCTTTTGAGGCTAGAGTCCGCAGGAAAGCAGAGAGGGCCAAATTGTCTGGGGCATTTGAAGGTGTTCCAGGAGGCAGTGAGGACCAGCATCACTTTTCCCCGCTGGCACCTTGGCTGTAGCAGCAAAAGCTGGACGTTTGTCTTTTTTGCTCCAAGCAGCGCCGAAAGTGAAAAACGGTGCTTTTGAGGCTAGAGTTAGCAGGAAAGCAGAGAGGGCCAAATTGTCTGGGGCATTTGAAGGGGTTCCAGGAGGCAGTGAGGACCAGCATCACTTTTCCCCGCTGGCACCTTTGCTGTGGCAGCAAAAGCTGGACGTTTGTCTTTTTTTCTCCAAACAGCGCCGAAAATGAAAAACGGTGCTTTTGAAACTAGAGTGCGCAGGAAAGCAGAGAGGGCCAAATTGTCTGGGGCATTTGAAGGGGTTCCAGGAGGCAGTGAGGACCAGCATCACTTTTCCCCGCTGGCACCTTTGCTGTGGCAGCAAAACCTGGACGTTTATCTTTTTTCCTCCGGAGGGCGCCAAAACTGAAAAAAGGTGCTTTTGAGGATAGATTCTGCAGGAAAGCAGAGAGGGCCAAATTGTGTGGGGCATTTGAAGGGGTTCCAGGTGGCAGTGAGGACCAGCATCACTTTTCCCCGCTGGCACCTTTGCTGTGGCAGCAAAAGCTGGACGTTTGTCTTTTTTGCTCTAAAGAGCGCAGAAAGTGAAAAAAGGTGCTTTTGAGGCTAGAGTGCGCAGGAAAGCAGAGAGGGCCAAATTGTCTGGGGCATTTGAAGGGGTTCCAGGAGGCAGTGAGGACCAGCATCACTTTTCCCCGCTGGCACCTTTGCTGTGGCAGCAAAACCTGGACTTTTGTCTTTTTTGATCCAAACAGCGTTGAAAGTGAAAAACGGTGCTTTTGAGGCTAGAGTTAGCAGGAAAGCAGAGAGGGCCAAATTGTGTGGGGCATTTGAAGGGGTTCCAGGAGGCAGTGAGGACCAGCATCACTTTTCCCCGCTGGCACCTTTGCTGTGGCAGCAAAAGCTGGACGTTTGTCTTTTTTGCTCCAAACAGCGCCGAAAGTGAAAAAAGGTGCTTTTGAGGATAGAGTGCGCAGGAAAGCAGAGAGGGCCAAATTGTCTGGGGCATTTGAAGGTGTTCGAGGAGGCAGTGAGGACCAGCATCACTTTTCCCCGCTAGCACCTTTGCTGTGGCAGCAAAACCTGGACGTTTGTCTTTTTTTTTCCGGAGAGCGCTGAAAGTCAAAAAAGGTCCTTTTGAGACTAGAGTGCGCAGGAAAGCAGAGAGGGCCAAATTGTCTGGGGCATTTGAAGGTGTTCCAGGAGGCAGTGAGGACCAGCATCACTTTTCCCCGCTGGCACCTTTGCTGTGGCAGCAAAACCCGGACGTTTGTCTTTTTTGCTCCAAACAGCGCCGAAAGTGAAAACAGGTGCTTTTGAGGATGGAGTCTGCAGGAAAGCAGAGAGGGCCAAATTGTCTGAGGCGTTTGAAGGGATTCCAGGAGGCAGTGAGGACCAGCATCACTTTTCCCCGCTGGCACCTTTGCTGTGGCAGCAAAACCTGGACGTTTGTGTTTTTTTTTTTCCGAGGCCGCCGAAAGTGAAAAAAGGTTTTTTGAGGATAGAGTCTGCAGGAAAGCAGAGAGGGCCAAATTGTCTGGGGCATTTGAAGGGGTTCCAGGAGGCAGTGAGGACCAGCATCACTTTTCCCCGCTGACACCTTTGCTGTGGCAGCAAAACCTGGACTTTTGTCTTTTTTGCTCAAAACAGCGTTGAAAGTGAAAAACAGTGCTTTTGAGGCTAGAGTTAGCAGGAAAGCAGAGAGGGCCAAATTGTCTGGGGCATTTGAAGGGGTTCCAGGAGGCAGTGAGGACCAGCATCACTTTTCCCCGCTAGCACCTTTGCTGTGGCAGCAAAAGCTGGACGTTTGTCTTTTTTGCATCAAACAGCGCCAAAAGTGAAAAAAGGTGCTTTTGAGGGTAGAGTCCGCAGGAAAGCAGAGAGGGCCAAATTGTGTGGGGCATTTGAAGGGGTTCCAGGAGGCAGTGAGGACCAGCATGACTTTTCCCCGCTGGCACCTTTGCTGTGGCAGCAAAAGCTGGACGTTTTTATTTTTTGTTCCAAACAGCGCCGAAAGTGAAAAAAGGTGCTTTTTAGGCTAGAGTGCGCAGGAAAGCAGAGAGGGCCAAATTGTCTGGGGCATTTGAAGGGGTTCCAGGAGGCAGTGAGGACCAGCATCACTTTTCCCCGCTAGCACCTTTGCTGTGGCAGCAAAACCTGGACTTTTGTCTTTTTTGCTCAAAACAGCGTTGAAAGTGAAAAACAGTGCTTTTGAGGCTAGAGTTAGCAGGAAAGCAGAGAGGGCCAAATTGTCTGGGGCATTTGAAGGGGTTACAGGAGGCAGTGAGGACCAGCATCACTTTTCCCCGCTGGCACCTTTGCTGTGGCAGCAAAAGCTGGACGTTTGTTTTTTTTCCTCCGGGGGGCGTTAAAAGTGAAAAAAGGTGCTTTTGAGGCTAGAGTGCGCAGGAAAGCAGAGAGGGCCAAATTGTCTGGGGCATTTGAAGGGGTTCCAGGAGGCAGTGAGGACCAGCATCACTTTTCCCGGCTGGCACCTTTGCTGTGGCAGCAAAACCTGGACGTTTGTCTTTTTTGCTCCAAACAGCGCCGAAAGTGAAAAAAGGTGCTTTTGAGGCTAGAGTTAGCAGGAAAGCAGAGAGGGCCAAATTGCGTGGGGCATTTGAAGGGGTTCCAGGAGGCAGTGAGGACCAGCATGACTTTTCCCCGCTGGCACCTTTGCTGTGGCAGCAAAAGCTGGACGTTTTTATTTTTTGCTCCAAACAGCGCCGAAAGTGAAAAAAGGTGCTTTTTAGGCTAGAGTGCGCAGGAAAGCAGAGAGGGCCAAATTGTCTGGGGCATTTGAAGGGGTTCCAGGAGGCAGTGAAGACCAGCATCACTTTTCCCGCTAGCACCTTTGCTGTGGCAGCAAAACCTGGACGTTTGTCTTTTTTCCTCCGGAGGGCGCCAAAAGTCAAAAAAAGTTGCTTTTGAGGCTAGAGTCCGCAGGAAAGCAGAGAGGGCCAAATTGTCTGGGGCATTTGAAGGGGTTCCAGGAGGCAGTGAGGACCAGCATCACTTTTCCCCGCTAGCACCTTTGCTGTGGCAGCAAAACCTGGACGTTTGTCTTTTTTCCTCCGGAGGGCGCCGAAAGTGAAAAAATGTGCTTTTGAGGCTAGAGTGCGCAGGAAAGCAGAGAGGGCTAAATTGTCTGGGGCATTTGATGGGGTTCCAGGAGGCAGTGAGGACCAGCATCACTTTTCCCCGCTGGCACCTTTGCTGTGGCAGCAAAAGCTGGACGTTTGTCTTTTTTGCATCAAACAGCGCCGAAAGTGAAAAAAGGTGCTTTTGAGGCTAGAGTCTGCAGGAAAGCAGAGAGGACCAAATTGTCTGGGGTGTTTGAAGGGGTTCCAGGAGGCAGTGAGGACCAGCATCACTTTTCCCCGCTGGCACCTTTGCTGTGTCAGCAAAAGCTGGACGTTTGTCTTTTTTGCTCCAAACAGCGCCGAAAGTGAAAAAAGGTGCTTTTGAGGCTAGAGTTAGCAGGAAAGCAGAGAGGGCCAAATTGTTTGGGGCATTTGAAGGGGTTCCAGGAGGCAGTGAGGATCAGCATCACTTTTCCCCGCTGGCACCTTTGATGTGGCAGCAAAAGCTGGACGTTTGTCTTTTTTGCTCCAAACAGCACCGAAAGTTCAAAAAAGGTGCTTTTGAGGCTAGAGTTAGCAGGAAAGCAGAGAGGGCCAAATTGTCTGGGGCATTTGAAGGGGTTCCAGGAGGCAGTGAGGACCAGCATCACTTTTCCCCGCTGGCACCTTTGCTGTGGCAGCAAAAGCTGGACGTTTGTCTTATTTGCATCAAACAGCGCCGAAAGTGAAAAAAGGTGCTTTTGAGGCTAAAGTGCGCAGGAAAGCAGAGAGGGCCAAATTGTGTGGGGCATTTGAAGGGGTTCCAGGAGGCAGTGAGGACCAGCATCACTTTTCCCCGCTGGCACCTTTGCTGTGGCAGCAAAACCCGGACGTTTGTCTTTTTTGCTCCAAACAGCGCCGAAAGTGAAAAAAGGTGCTTTTGAGGATAGAGTCTGCAGAAAAGCAGAGAGGGCCAAATTGTCTGGGGCATTTGAAGGGGTTCCAGGAGGCAGTGAGGACCAGCATCACTTTTCCCCGCTGGCACCTTTGCTGTGGCAGCAAAAGCTGGACGTTTGTTTTTTTTCCTCCGGGGGAGTTCAAAGTCAAAAAAGGTGCTTTTGAGGATAGAGTCCGCAGGAAAGCAGAGAGGGCCAAATTGTCTGGGGCATTTGAAGGTGTTCCAGGAGGCAGTGAGGACCAGCATCACTTTTCCCCGCTGGCACCTTTGCTGTGGCAGCAAAACCTGGACGTTTGTCTTTTTTGCTCCAAACAGCGCCGAAAGTGAAAAAAGGTGCTTTTGAGGCTAGAGTGCGCAGGAAAGCAGAGAGGGCTAAATTGTCTGGGGCATTTGATGGGGTTCCAGGAGGCAGTGAGGACCAGCATCACTTTTCCCCGCTGGCACCTTTGCTGTGGCAGCAAAAGCTGGACGTTTGTTTTTTTTCCTCCGGGGGGCGTTAAAAGTGAAAAAAGGTGCTTTTGAGGATAGAGTCCGTAGGAAAGCAGAGAGGGCCAAATTGTCTGGGGCATTTGAAGGTGTTCCAGGAGGCAGTGAGGACCAGCATCACTTTTCCCCCCTGGCACCTTTGCTGTGGCAGCAAAACCTGGACTTTTGTCTTTTTTGCTCCAAACAGCGCCGAAAGTGAAAAAAGGTGCTTTTGAGGCTAGAGTTAGCAGGAAAGCAGAGAGGGCCAAATTGTCTGGGGCATTTGAAGGGGTTCCAGGAGGCAGTGAGGACCAGCATCACTTTTCCCCGCTGGCACCTTTGCTGTGGCAGCAAAAGCTGGACGTTTTTATTTTTTGCTCCAAACAGCGCCGAAAGTGAAAAAAGGTGCTTTTGAGGCTAGAGTGCGCAGGAAAGAAGAGAGGGCCAAATTGTCTGGGGCATTTGAAGGGGTTCCAGGAGGCAGTGAGGACCAGCATCACTTTTCCCCGCTAGCACCTTTGCTGTGGCAGCAAAACCTGGACGTTTGTCTTTTTTCCTCCGGAGGGCGCCGAAAGTCAAAAAAAGTTGCTTTTGAGGCTAGAGTCCGCAGGAAAGCAGAGAGGGCCAAATTGTCTGGGGCATTTGAAGGGGTTCCAGGAGGCAGTGAGGACCAGCATCACTTTTCTCTGCTAGCAACTTTGCTGTGGCAGCAAAACCTGGACGTTTGTCTTTTTTCATCCGGAGGGCGCCGAAAGTGAAAAAATGTGCTTTTGAGGCTAGAGTGCGCAGGAAAGCAGAGAGGGCTAAATTGTCTGGGGCATTTGATGGGGTTCCAGGAGGCAGTGAGGACCAGCATCACTTTTCCCCGCTGGCACCTTTGCTGTGGCAGCAAAAGCTGGACGTTTGTCTTTTTTGCATCAAACAGCGCCGAAAGTGAAAAAAGGTGCTTTTGAGGCTAGGGTCTGCAGGAAAGCAGAGAGGGCCAAATTGTCTGGGGTGTTTGAAGGGGTTCCAGGAGGCAGTGAGGACCAGCATCACTTTTCCCCGCTGGCACCTTTGCTGTGGCAGCAAAAGCTGGACGTTTGTCTTTTTTGCTCCAAACAGCGCCGAAAGTGAAAAAAGGTGCTTTTGAGGCTAGAGTTAGCAGGAAAGCAGAGAGGGCCAAATTGTCTGGGGCATTTGAAGGGGTTCCAGGAGGCAGTGAGGATCAGCATCACTTTTCCCCGCTGGCACCTTTGATGTGGCAGCAAAAGCTGGACGTTTGTCTTTTTTGCTCCAAACAGCACCGAAAGTTCAAAAAAGGTGCTTTTGAGGCTAGAGTTAGCAGGAAAGCAGAGAGGGCCAAATTGTCTGGGGCATTTGAAGGGGTTCCAGGAGGCAGTGAGGACCAGCATCACTTTTCCCCGCTGGCACCTTTGCTGTGGCAGCAAAAGCTGGACGTTTGTCTTATTTGCATCAAACAGCGCCGAAAGTGAAAAAAGGTGCTTTTGAGGCTAGAGTGCGCAGGAAAGCAGAGAGGGCCAAATTGTCTGGGGCATTTGAAGGGGTTCCAGGAGGCAGTGAGGACCAGCATCACTTTTCCCCGCTAGCACCTTTGCTGTGGCAGCAAAAGCTGGACGTTTGTCTTTTTTGCTCCGGAGCGTGCCGAAAGTGAAAAAAGGTGCTTTTGAGGCTAGAGTGCGCAGGAAAGCAGAGAGGGCCAAATTGTCTGGGGCATTTGAAGGGGTTCCAGGAGGCAGTGAGGACCAGCATCACTTATCCCCCCTGGCACCTTTGCTGTGGCAGCAAAACCTGGACTTTTGTCTTTTTTGCTCCAAACAGCGCCGAAAGTGAAAAAAGGTGCTTTTGAGGCTAGAGTTAGCAGGAAAGCAGAGAGGGCCAAATTGTCTGGGGCATTTGAAGGTGTTCCAGGAGGCAGTGAGGACCAGCATCACTTTTCCCCCCTGGCACCTTTGCTGTGGCAGCAAAACCTGGACTTTTGTCTTTTTTGCTCCAAACAGCGCCGAAAGTGAAAAAAGGTGCTTTTGAGGCTAGAGTTAGCAGGAAAGCAGAGAGGGCCAAATTGTCTGGGGCATTTGAAGGGGTTCCAGGAGGCAGTGAGGACCAGCATCACTTTTCCCCCGCTGGCACCTTTGCTGTGGCAGCAAAAGCTGGACGTTTTTATTTTTTGCTCCAAACAGCGCCGAAAGTGAAAAAAGGTGCTTTTGAGGCTAGAGTGCGCAGGAAAGCAGAGAGGGCCAAATTGTCTGGGGCATTTGAAGGGGTTCCAGGAGGCAGTGAGGACCAGCATCACTTTTCCCCGCTAGCACCTTTGCTGTGCAGCAAAACCTGGACGTTTGTCTTTTTTCCTCCGGAGGGCGCCGAAAGTCAAAAAAAGTTGCTTTTGAGGCTAGAGTCCGCAGGAAAGCAGAGAGGGCCAAATTGTCTGGGGCATTTGAAGGGGTTCCAGGAGGCAGTGAGGACCAGCATCACTTTTCCTTGCTAGCACCTTTGCTGTGGCAGCAAAACCTGGACGTTTGTCTTTTTTCATCCGGAGGGCGCCGAAAGTGAAAAAATGTGCTTTTGAGGCTAGAGTGCGCAGGAAAGCAGAGAGGGCTAAATTGTCTGGGGCATTTGATGGGGTTCCAGGAGGCAGTGAGGACCAGCATCACTTTTCCCCGCTGGCACCTTTGCTGTGGCAGCAAAAGCTGGACGTTTGTCTTTTTTGCATCAAACAGCGCCGAAAGTGAAAAAAGGTGCTTTTGAGGCTAGAGTGCGCAGGAAAGCAGAGAGGGCCAAATTGTCTGGGGCATTTGAAGGGGTTCCAGGAGGCAGTGAGGACCAGCATCACTTTTCCCTGCTGGCACATTTGCTGTGGCAGCAAAAGCTGGACGTTTGTCTTTTTTCCTCCCGAGGGCGCCGAAACTGAAAAAAGGTGCTTTTGAGGCTAGAGTCTGCAGGAAAGCAGAGAGGGCCAAATTGTCTGGGGCATTTGAAGGGGTTCCAGGAGGCAGTGAGGACCAGCATCACTTTTCCCGCTGGCACCTTTGCTGTGGCAGCAAAACCTGGACGTTTGTCTTTTTTTTTTTCCCGAGGCCGCCGAAAGTGAAAAAAGGTGCTTTTGAGGCTAGAGTCTGCAGGAAAGCAGAGAGGGCCAAATTGTCTGGGGCATTTGACAGGGTTCTAGGAGGCAGTGAGGACCAGCATCACTTTTCCCTGCTGGCACCTTTGCTGTGGCAGCAAAACCTGGACGTTTGTTTTTTTTCCTCTGGGGGGCGCCAAAAATGAAAAAAGGTGCTTTTGAGGCTAGAGTGCGCAGGAAAGCAGAGAGGGCCAAATTGTCTGGGGCATTTGAAGGGGTTCCAGGAGGCAGTGAGGACCAGCATCACTTTTCCCCGCTGGCACCTTGGCTGTAGCAGCAAAAGCTGGACGTTTGTCTTTTTTGCTCCAAGCAGCGCCGAAAGTGAAAAACGGTGCTTTTGAGGCTAGAGTGCGCAGGAAAGCAGAGAGGGCCAAATTGTCTGGGGCATTTGAAGGTGTTCCAGGAGGCAGTGAGGACCAGCATCACTTTTCCCCGCTGGCACCTTTGCTGTGGCAGCAAAAGCTGGACGTTTGTCTTTTTTGCTCCAAACAGCGCCGAAAGTGAAAAACGGTGCTTTTGAGGCTAGAGTGCGCAGGAAAGCAGAGAGGGCCAAATTGTCTGGGGCATTTGAAGGGGTTCCAGGAGGCAGTGAGGACCAGCATCACTTTTCCCCGCTAGCACCTTTGCTGTGGCAGCAAAACCTGGACGTTTGTGTTTTTTTTTCTCCCGAGGCCGCCGAAAGTGAAAAACGGTGCTTTTGAGGCTAGAGTCTGCAGAAAAGCAGAGAGTGCCAAATTGTCTGGGGCATTTGAAGGTGTTCCAGGAGGCAGTGAGGACCAGCATCACTTTTCCCCGCTGGCACCTTTGCTGTGGCAGCAAAACCTGGACTTTTGTATTTTTTGCTCCAAACAGCGTTGAAAGTGAAAAAAGGTGCTTTTGAGGCTAGAGTGCGCAGGAAAGCAGAGAGGGCCAAATTGTCTGGGGCATTTGAAGGGGTTCCAGGAGGCAGTGAGGACCAGCATCACTTTTCCCCGCTGGCACCTTTGCTGTGGCAGCAAAAGATGGACGTTTGTTTTTTTTCCTCCGGGGGGCGTTAAAAGTGAAAAAAGGTGCTTTTGAGGCTAGAGTGCGCAGGAAAGCAGAGAGGGCCAAATTGTCTGGGGCATTTGAAGGGGTTCCAGGAGGCAGTGAGGACCAGCATCACTTTTCCCCCCTGGCACCTTTGCTGTGGCAGCAAAACCTGGACTTTTGTCTTTTTTGCTCCAAACAGCGCCGAAAGTGAAAAAAGGTGCTTTTGAGGCTAGAGTCTGCAGGAAAGCAGAGAGGGCCAAATTGTCTGGGGCATTTGAAGGGGTTCCAGGAGGCAGTGAGGACCAGCATCACTTTTCCCCGCTAGCACCTTTGCTGTGGCAGCAAAACCTGGACGTTTGTGTTTTTTTTTCTCCCGAGGCCGCCGAAAGTGAAAAAAGGTGTTTTGAGGATAGAGTCTGCAGAAAAGCAGAGAGGGCCAAATTGTCTGGGGCATTTGAAGGTGTTCCAGGAGGCAGTGAGGACCAGCATCACTTTTCCCCGCTGGCACCTTTGCTGTGGCAGCAAAACCTGGACTTTTGTCTTTTTTGCTCCATACAGCATTGAAAGTGAAAAACAGTGCTTTTGAGGCTAGAGTTAGCAGGAAAGCAGAGAGGGCCAAATTGTCTGGGGCATTTGAAGGGGTTCCAGGAGGCAGTGAGGACCAGCATCACTTTTCCCCGCTGGCACCTTTGCTGTGGCAGCAAAAGCTGGACGTTTGTTTTTTTTCCTCCGGGGGGCGCCGAAAGTGAAAACAAGTGCTTTTGAGGATGGAGTCCGCAGGAAAGCAGAGAGGGCCAAATTGTCTCGGGCATTTGAAGGGGTTCCAGGAGGCAGTGAGGACCAGCATCACTTTTCCCCGCTGGCACCTTTGCTGTGGCAGCAAAACCTGGACTTTTGTCTTTTTTGCTCCAAACAGCGCCGAAAGTGAAAAAAGGTGCTTTTGAGGCTAGAGTTAGCAGGAAAGCAGAGAGGGCCAAATTGTCTGGGGCATTTGAAGGGGTTCCAGGAGGCAGTGAGGACCAGCATCACTTTTCCCCGCTGGCACCTTTGCTGTGGCAGCAAAACCTGGACGTTTGTCTTTTTTGCATCAAACAGCGCCGAAAGTGAAAAAAGGTGCTTTTGAGGCTAGATTCTGCAGGAAAGCAGAGAGGGCCAAATTGTCTGGGGTGTTTGAAGGGGTTCCAGGAGGCAGTGAGGACCAGCATCACTTTTCCCCGCTGGCACCTTTGCTGTGGCAGCAAAAGCTGGACGTTTGTCTTTTTTGCTCCAAACAGCGCCGAAAGTGAAAAAAGGTGCTTTTGAGGCTAGAGTTAGCAGGAAAGCAGAGAGGGCCAAATTGTCTGGGGCATTTGAAGGGGTTCCAGGAGGCAGTGAGGACCAGCATCACTTTTCCCCGCTGGCACCTTTGCTGTGGCAGCAAAAGCTGGACGTTTTTCTTTTTTGCTCCAAACAGCACCGAAATTTCAAAAAAGGTGCTTTTGAGGCTAGAGTGCGCAGGAAAGCAGAGAGGGCCAAATTGTCTGGGGCATTTGAAGGGGTTCCAGGAGGCAGTGAGGACCAGCATCACTTTTCCCCCCTGGCACCTTTGCTGTGGCAGCAAAACCTGGACGTTTGTCTTTTTTCCTCCGGAGGGCGCCGAAAGTCAAAAAAAGTTGCTTTTGAGGCTAGAGTGCGCAGGAAAGCAGAGAGGGCCAAATTGTCTGGGGCATTTGAAGGGGTTCCAGGAGGCAGTGAGGACCAGCATCACTTTTCCTTGCTAGCACCTTTGCTGTGGCAGCAAAACCTGGACGTTTGTCTTTTTTCATCCGGAGGGCGCCGAAAGTGAAAAAATGTGCTTTTGAGGCTAGAGTGCGCAGGAAAGCAGAGAGGGCTAAATTGTCTGGGGCATTTGATGGGGTTCCAGGAGGCAGTGAGGACCAGCATCACTTTTCCCCGCTGGCACCTTTGCTGTGGCAGCAAAAGCTGGACGTTTGTCTTTTTTGCATCAAACAGCGCCGAAAGTGAAAAAAGGTGCTTTTGAGGCTAGAGTGCGCAGGAAAGCAGAGAGGGCCAAATTGTCTGGGGCATTTGAAGGGGTTCCAGGAGGCAGTGAGGACCAGCATCACTTTTCCCTGCTGGCACATTTGCTGTGGCAGCAAAAGCTGGACGTTTGTCTTTTTTCCTCCCGAGGGCGCCGAAACTGAAAAAAGGTGCTTTTGAGGCTAGAGTCTGCAGGAAAGCAGAGAGGGCCAAATTGTCTGGGGCATTTGAAGGGGTTCCAGGAGGCAGTGAGGACCAGCATCACTTTTCCCGCTGGCACCTTTGCTGTGGCAGCAAAACCTGGACGTTTGTCTTTTTTTTTTTCCCGAGGCCGCCGAAAGTGAAAAAAGGTGTTTTGAGGCTAGAGTCTGCAGGAAAGCAGAGAGGGCCAAATTGTCTGGGGCATTTGACAGGGTTCTAGGAGGCAGTGAGGACCAGCATCACTTTTCCCTGCTGGCACCTTTGCTGTGGCAGCAAAACCTGGACGTTTGTTTTTTTTCCTCTGGGGGGCGCCAAAAATGAAAAAAGGTGCTTTTGAGGCTAGAGTGCGCAGGAAAGCAGAGAGGGCCAAATTGTCTGGGGCATTTGAAGGGGTTCCAGGAGGCAGTGAGGACCAGCATCACTTTTCCCCGCTGGCACCTTGGCTGTAGCAGCAAAAGCTGGACGTTTGTCTTTTTTGCTCCAAGCAGCGCCGAAAGTGAAAAACGGTGCGTTTGAGGCTAGAGTGCGCAGGAAAGCAGAGAGGGCCAAATTGTCTGGGGCATTTGAAGGTGTTCCAGGAGGCAGTGAGGACCAGCATCACTTTTCCCCGCTGGCACCTTTGCTGTGGCAGCAAAAGCTGGACGTTTGTCTTTTTTGCTCCAAACAGCGCCGAAAGTGAAAAACGGTGCTTTTGAGGCTAGAGTGCGCAGGAAAGCAGAGAGGGCCAAATTGTGTGGGGCATTTGAAGGGGTTCCAGGAGGCAGTGAGGACCAGCATCACTTTTCCCCGCTGGCACCTTTGCTGTGGCAGCAAAAGCTGGACGTTTGTCTTTTTTGAATCAAACAGCGCCGAAAGTGAAAAAAGGTGCTTTTGAGGCTAGAGTGCGCAGGAAAGCAGAGACGGCCAAATTGTTTGGGGCATTTGAAGGGGTTCCAGGAGGCAGTGAGGACCAGCATCACTTTTCCCCGCTAGCACCTTTGCTGTGGCAGCAAAAGCTGGACGTTTGTCTTTTTTGCTCCGGAGCGTGCCGAAAGTGAAAAAAGGTGCTTTTGAGGCTAGAGTTAGCAGGAAAGCAGAGAGGGCCAAATTGTGTGGGGCATTTGAAGGGGTTCCAGGAGGCAGTGAGGACCAGCATCACTTTTCCCCGCTGGCACCTTTGCTGTGGCAGCAAAAGCTGGACGTTTGTCTTTTTTCCTCCCGAGGGCGCCAAAACTGAAAAAAGGTGCTTTTGAGGCTAGAGTTCGCAGGAAAGCAGAGAGGGCCAAATTGTGTGGTGCATTTGAAGAGGTTCCAGGAGGCAGTGAGGACCAGCATCACTTTTCCCCGCTGGCACCTTGGCTGTAGCAGCAAAAGCTGGACGTTTGTCTTTTTTGCTCCAAGCAGCGCCGAAAGTGAAAAACGGTGCTTTTGAGGCTACAGTGCGCAGGAAAGCAGAGAGGGCCAAATTGTCTGGGGCATTTGAAGGGGTTCCAGGAGGCAGTGAGGACCAGCATCACTTTTCCCCGCTGGCACCTTTGCTGTGGCAGCAAAAGCTGGAGGTTTGTCTTTTTTGCTCCGGAGCGTGCCGAAAGTGAAAAAAGGTGCTTTTGAGGATAGAGTCCGCAGGAAAGCAGAGAGGGCCAAATTGTCTGGGGCATTTGAAGGGGTTCCAGGAGGCAGTGACGATCAGCATCACTTTTCCCTGCTGGCACATTTGCTGTGGCAGCAAAAGCTGGACGTTTGTCTTTTTTCCTCCCGAGGGCGCCAAAACTGAAAAAAGGTGCTTTTGAGGCTAGAGTGCGCAGGAAAGCAGAGAGGGCCAAATTGTCTGGGGCATTTGAAGGGGTTCCAGGAGGCAGTGAGGACCAGCATCACTTTTCCCCGCTGGCACCTTGGCTGTAGCAGCAAAAGCTGGACGTTTGTCTTTTTTGCTCCAAGCAGCGCCGAAAGTGAAAAACGGTGCTTTTGAGGCTACAGTGCGCAGGAAAGCAGAGAGGGCCAAATTGTCTGGGGCATTTGAAGGGGTTCCAGGAGGCAGTGAGGACCAGCATCACTTTTCCCCGCTGGCACCTTTGCTGTGGCAGCAAAAGCTGGACGTTTGTCTTTTTTTCTCCAAACAGCGCCGAAAATGAAAAACGGTGCTTTTGAGGCTAGAGTGCGCAGGAAAGCAGAGAGGGCCAAATTGTCTGGGGCATTTGAAGGGGTTCCAGGAGGCAGTGAGGACCAGCATCACTTTTCCCCGCTGGCACCTTTGCTGTGGCAGCAAAACCTGGACGTTTATCTTTTTTCCTCCGGAGGGCGCCAAAACTGAAAAAAGGTGCTTTTGAGGATAGATTCTGCAGGAAAGCAGAGAGGGCCAAATTGTGTGGGGCATTTGAAGGGGTTCCAGGTGGCAGTGAGGACCAGCATCACTTTTCCCCGCTGGCACCTTTGCTGTGGCAGCAAAAGCTGGACGTTTGTTTTTTTTCCTCCGGGGGGCGCCGAAAGTGAAAACAAGTGCTTTTGAGGATGGAGTCCGCAGGAAAGCAGAGAGGGCCAAATTGTCTGGGGCATTTGAAGGGGTTCCAGGAGGCAGTGAGGACCAGCATCACTTTTCCCCCCTGGCACCTTTGCTGTGGCAGCAAAACCTGGACTTTTGTCTTTTTTGCTCCAAACAGCGCCGAAAGTGAAAAAAGGTGCTTTTGAGGCTAGAGTTAGCAGGAAAGCAGAGAGGGCCAAATTGTCTGGGGCATTTGAAGGGGTTCCAGGAGGCAGTGAGGACCAGCATCACTTTTCCCCGCTGGCACCTTTGCTGTGGCAGCAAAAGCTGGACGTTTTTCTTTTTTGCATCAAACAGCGCCGAAAGTGAAAAAAGGTGCTTTTGAGGCTAGATTCTGCAGGAAAGCAGAGAGGGCCAAATTGTCTGGGGTGTTTGAAGGGGTTCCAGGAGGCAGTGAGGACCAGCATCACTTTTCCCCGCTGGCACCTTTGCTGTGGCAGCAAAAGCTGGACGTTTGTCTTTTTTGCTCCAAACAGCGCCGAAAGTGAAAAAAGGTGCTTTTGAGGCTAGAGTTAGCAGGAAAGCAGAGAGGGCCAAATTGTCTGGGGCATTTGAAGGGGTTCCAGGAGGCAGTGAGGACCAGCATCACTTTTCCCCGCTGGCACCTTTGCTGTGGCAGCAAAAGCTGGACGTTTTTCTTTTTTGCTCCAAACAGCACCGAAATTTCAAAAAAGGTGCTTTTGAGGCTAGAGTTAGCAGGAAAGCAGAGAGGGCCAAATTGTCTGGGGCATTTGAAGGGGTTCCAGGAGGCAGTGAGGACCAGCATCACTTTTCCCCGCTGGCACCTTTGCTGTGGCAGCAAAAGCTGGACGTTTGTCTTTTTTGAATCAAACAGCGCCGAAAGTGAAAAAAGGTGCTTTTGAGGCTAGAGTGCGCAGGAAAGCAGAGACGGCCAAATTGTTTGGGGCATTTGAAGGGGTTCCAGGAGGCAGTGAGGACCAGCATCACTTTTCCCCGCTAGCACCTTTGCTGTGGCAGCAAAAGCTGGACGTTTGTCTTTTTTGCTCCGGAGCGTGCCGAAAGTGAAAAAAGGTGCTTTTGAGGCTAGAGTTAGCAGGAAAGCAGAGAGGGCCAAATTGTCTGGGGCATTTGAAGGGGTTCCAGGAGGCAGTGAGAACCAGCATCACTTTTCCCCGCTGGCACCTTTGCTGTGGCAGCAAAAGCTGGACGTTTGTCTTTTTTCCTCCCGAGGGCGCCAAAACTGAAAAAAGGTGCTTTTGAGGCTAGAGTTCGCAGGAAAGCAGAGAGGGCCAAATTGTGTGGTGCATTTGAAGAGGTTCCAGGAGGCAGTGAGGACCAGCATCACTTTTCCCCGCTGGCACCTTGGCTGTAGCAGCAAAAGCTGGACGTTTGTCTTTTTTGCTCCAAGCAGCGCCGAAAGTGAAAAACGGTGCTTTTGAGGCTACAGTGCGCAGGAAAGCAGAGAGGGCCAAATTGTCTGGGGCATTTGAAGGGGTTCCAGGAGGCAGTGAGGACCAGCATCACTTTTCCCCGCTGGCACCTTTGCTGTGGCAGCAAAAGCTGGAGGTTTGTCTTTTTTGCTCCGGAGCGTGCCGAAAGTGAAAAAAGGTGCTTTTGAGGATAGAGTCCGCAGGAAAGCAGAGACGGCCAAATTGTCTGGGGCATTTGAAGGGGTTCCAGGAGGCAGTGAGGATCAGCATCACTTTTCCCTGCTGGCACATTTGCTGTGGCAGCAAAAGCTGGACGTTTGTCTTTTTTCCTCCCGAGGGCGCCAAAACTGAAAAAAGGTGCTTTTGAGGCTAGAGTCCGCAGGAAAGCAGAGAGGGCCAAATTGTCTGGGGCATTTGAAGGGGTTCCAGGAGGCAGTGAGGACCAGCATCACTTTTCCCCGCTGGCACCTTGGCTGTAGCAGCAAAAGCTGGACGTTTGTCTTTTTTGCTCCAAGCAGCGCCGAAAGTGAAAAACGGTGCTTTTGAGGCTACAGTGCGCAGGAAAGCAGAGAGGGCCAAATTGTCTGGGGCATTTGAAGGGGTTCCAGGAGGCAGTGAGGACCAGCATCACTTTTCCCCGCTGGCACCTTTGCTGTGGCAGCAAAAGCTGGACGTTTGTCTTTTTTTCTCCAAACAGCGCCGAAAATGAAAAACGGTGCTTTTGAGGCTAGAGTGCGCAGGAAAGCAGAGAGGGCCAAATTGTCTGGGGCATTTGAAGGGGTTCCAGGAGGCAGTGAGGACCAGCATGACTTTTCCCCGCTGGCACCTTTGCTGTGGCAGCAAAACCTGGACTTTTGTCTTTTTTGATCCAAACAGCGTTGAAAGTGAAAAACGGTGCTTTTGAGGCTAGAGTTAGCAGGAAAGCAGAGAGGGCCAAATTGTGTGGGGCATTTGAAGGGGTTCCAGGAGGCAGTGAGGACCAGCATCACTTTTCCCCGCTGGCACCTTTGCTGTGGCAGCAAAAGCTGGACGTTTGTCTTTTTTGCATCAAACAGCGCCAAAAGTGAAAAAAGGTGCTTTTGAGGGTAGAGTCCGCAGGAAAGCAGAGAGGGCCAAATTGTGTGGGGCATTTGAAGGGGTTCCAGGAGGCAGTGAGGACCAGCATGACTTTTCCCCGCTGGCACCTTTGCTGTGGCAGCAAAACCTGGAGGTTTTTATTTTTTGATCCAAACAGCGCCGAAAGTGAAAAAAGGTGCTTTTTAGGCTAGAGTGCGCAGGAAAGCAGAGAGGGCCAAATTGTCTGGGGCATTTGAAGGGGTTCCAGGAGGCAGTGAGGACCAGCATCACTTTTCCCCGCTAGCACCTTTGCTGTGGCAGCAAAACCTGGACTTTTGTCTTTTTTGCTCAAAACAGCGTTGAAAGTGAAAAACAGTGCTTTTGAGGCTAGAGTTAGCAGGAAAGCAGAGAGGGCCAAATTGTCTGGGGCATTTGAAGGGGTTACAGGAGGCAGTGAGGACCAGCATCACTTTTCCCCGCTGGCACCTTTGCTGTGGCAGCAAAAGCTGGACGTTTGTTTTTTTTCCTCCGGGGGGCGTTAAAAGTGAAAAAAGGTGCTTTTGAGGCTAGAGTGCGCAGGAAAGCAGAGAGGGCCAAATTGTCTGGGGCATTTGAAGGGGTTCCAGGAGGCAGTGAGGACCAGCATCACTTTTCCCGGCTGGCACCTTTGCTGTGGCAGCAAAACCTGGACGTTTGTCTTTTTTGCTCCAAACAGCGCCGAAAATGAAAAAAGGTGCTTTTGAGGCTAGAGTTAGCAGGAAAGCAGAGAGGGCCAAATTGCGTGGGGCATTTGAAGGGGTTCCAGGAGGCAGTGAGGACCAGCATGACTTTTCCCCGCTGGCACCTTTGCTGTGGCAGCAAAAGCTGGACGTTTTTATTTTTTGCTCCAAACAGCGCCGAAAGTGAAAAAAGGTGCTTTTTAGGCTAGAGTGCGCAGGAAAGCAGAGAGGGCCAAATTGTCTGGGGCATTTGAAGGGGTTCCAGGAGGCAGTGAGGACCAGCATCACTTTTCCCCGCTAGCACCTTTGCTGTGGCAGCAAAACCTGGACGTTTGTCTTTTTTCCTCCGGAGGGCGCCAAAAGTCAAAAAAAGTTGCTTTTGAGGCTAGAGTCCGCAGGAAAGCAGAGAGGGCCAAATTGTCTGGGGCATTTGAAGGGGTTCCAGGAGGCAGTGAGGACCAGCATCACTTTTCCCCGCTAGCACCTTTGCTGTGGCAGCAAAACCTGGACGTTTGTCTTTTTTCCTCCGGAGGGCGCCGAAAGTGAAAAAATGTGCTTTTGAGGCTAGAGTGCGCAGGAAAGCAGAGAGGGCTAAATTGTCTGGGGCATTTGATGGGGTTCCAGGAGGCAGTGAGGACCAGCATCACTTTTCCCCGCTGGCACCTTTGCTGTGGCAGCAAAAGCTGGACGTTTGTTTTTTTGCATCAAACAGCGCCGAAAGTGAAAAAAGGTGCTTTTGAGGCTAGAGTCTGCAGGAAAGCAGAGAGGACCAAATTGTCTGGGGTGTTTGAAGGGGTTCCAGGAGGCAGTGAGGACCAGCATCACTTTTCCCCGCTGGCACCTTTGCTGTGGCAGCAAAAGCTGGACGTTTGTCTTTTTTGCTCCAAACAGCGCCGAAAGTGAAAAAAGGTGCTTTTGAGGCTAGAGTTAGCAGGAAAGCAGAGAGGGCCAAATTGTCTGGGGCATTTGAAGGGGTTCCAGGAGGCAGTGAGGATCAGCATCACTTTTCCCCGCTGGCACCTTTGATGTGGCAGCAAAAGCTGGACGTTTGTCTTTTTTGCTCCAAACAGCACCGAAAGTTCAAAAAAGGTGCTTTTGAGGCTAGAGTTAGCAGGAAAGCAGAGAGGGCCAAATTGTCTGGGGCATTTGAAGGGGTTCCAGGAGGCAGTGAGGACCAGCATCACTTTTCCCCGCTGGCACCTTTGCTGTGGCAGCAAAAGCTGGACGTTTGTCTTATTTGCATCAAACAGCGCCGAAAGTGAAAAAAGGTGCTTTTGAGGCTAGAGTGCGCAGGAAAGCAGAGACGGCCAAATTGTTTGGGGCATTTGAAGGGGTTCCAGGAGGCAGTGAGGACCAGCATCACTTTTCCCCGCTAGCACCTTTGCTGTGGCAGCAAAAGCTGGACGTTTGTCTTTTTTGCTCCGGAGCGTGCCGAAAGTGAAAAAAGGTGCTTTTGAGGCTAGAGTGCGCAGGAAAGCAGAGAGGGCCAAATTGTCTGGGGCATTTGAAGGGGTTCCAGGAGGCAGTGAGGACCAGCATCACTTTTCCCTGCTGGCACATTTGCTGTGGCAGCAAAAGCTGGACGTTTGTCTTTTTTCCTCCCGAGGGCGTCAAAACTGAAAAAAGGTGCTTTTGAGGCTAGAGTCTGCAGGAAAGCAGAGAGGGCCAAATTGTCTGGGGCATTTGATGGGGTTCCAGGAGGCAGTGAGGACCAGCATCACTTTTCCCGCTGGCACCTTTGCTGTGGCAGCAAAACCTGGACTTTTGTCTTTTTTTTTCTCCCGAGGCCGCCGAAAGTGAAAAAAGGTGTTTTGAGGCTAGAGTCCGCAGGAAAGCAGAGAGGGCCAAATTGTCTGGGGCATTTGAAGGGGTTCTAGGAGGCAGTGAGGACCAGCATCACTTTTCCCCGCTGGCACCTTTGCTGTGGCAGCAAAAGCTGGACGTTTGTCTTTTTTGCTCCAAGCAGCGCCGAAAGTGAAAAACGGTGCTTTTGAGGCTAGAGTGCGCAGGAAAGCAGAGAGGGCCAAATTGTCTGGGGCATTTGAAGGTGTTCCAGGAGGCAGTGAGGACCAGCATCACTTTTCCCCGCTGGCACCTTTGCTGTGGCAGCAAAACCCGGACGTTTGTCTTTTTTGCTCCAAACAGCGCCGAAAGTGAAAAAAGGTGCTTTTGAGGATAGAGTCTGCAGAAAAGCAGAGAGGGCCAAATTGACTGGGGCATTTGAAGGGGTTCCAGGAGGCAGCTAGGACCAGCATCACTTTTCCCCGCTGGCACCTTTGCTGTGGCAGCAAAAGCTGGACGTTTGTTTTTTTTTCCTCCGGGGGAGTTCAAAGTCAAAAAAGGTGCTTTTGAGGATAGAGTCCGCAGGAAAGCAGAGAGGGCCAAATTGTCTGGGGCATTTGAAGGTGTTCCAGGAGGCAGTGAGGACCAGCATCACTTTTCCCCGCTGGCACCTTTGCTGTGGCAGCAAAACCTGGACGTTTGTCTTTTTTGCTCCAAACAGCGCCGAAAGTGAAAAAAGGTGCTTTTGAGGCTAGAGTGCGCAGGAAAGCAGAGAGGGCTAAATTGTCTGGGGCATTTGATGGGGTTCCAGGAGGCAGTGAGGACCAGCATCACTTTTCCCCGCTGGCACCTTTGCTGTGGCAGCAAAAGCTGGACGTTTGTTTTTTTTCCTCCGGGGGGCGTTAAAAGTGAAAAAAGGTGCTTTTGAGGATAGAGTCCGTAGGAAAGCAGAGAGGGCCAAATTGTCTGGGGCATTTGAAGGTGTTCCAGGAGGCAGTGAGGACCAGCATCACTTTTCCCCGCTGGCACCTTTGCTGTGGCAGCAAAACCTGGACTTTTGTCTTTTTTGCTCCAAACAGCGCCGAAAGTGAAAAAAGGTGCTTTTGAGGCTAGAGTTAGCAGGAAAGCAGAGAGGGCCAAATTGTCTGGGGCATTTGAAGGGGTTCCAGGAGGCAGTGAGGACCAGCATCACTTTTCCCCGCTGGCACCTTTGCTGTGGCAGCAAAAGCTGGACGTTTTTATTTTTTGCTCCAAACAGCGCCGAAAGTGAAAAAAGGTGCTTTTGAGGCTAGAGTGCGCAGGAAAGCAGAGAGGGCCAAATTGTCTGGGGCATTTGAAGGGGTTCCAGGAGGCAGTGAGGACCAGCATCACTTTTCCCTGCTAGCACCTTTGCTGTGGCAGCAAAACCTGGACGTTTGTCTTTTTTCCTCCGGAGGGCGCCGAAAGTCAAAAAAAGTTGCTTTTGAGGCTAGAGTCCGCAGGAAAGCAGAGAGGGCCAAATTGTCTGGGGCATTTGAAGGGGTTCCAGGAGGCAGTGAGGACCAGCATCACTTTTCTCTGCTAGCACCTTTGCTGTGGCAGCAAAACCTGGACGTTTGTCTTTTTTCATCCGGAGGGCGCCGAAAGTGAAAAAATGTGCTTTTGAGGCTAGAGTGCGCAGGAAAGCAGAGAGGGCTAAATTGTCTGGAGCATTTGATGGGGTTCCAGGAGGCAGTGAGGACCAGCATCACTTTTCCCCGCTGGCACCTTTGCTGTGGCAGCAAAAGCTGGACGTTTGTCTTTTTTGCATCAAACAGCGCCGAAAGTGAAAAAAGGTGCTTTTGAGGCTAGAGTCTGCAGGAAAGCAGAGAGGGCCAAATTGTCTGGGGTGTTTGAAGGGGTTCCAGGAGGCAGTGAGGACCAGCATCACTTTTCCCCGCTGGCACCTTTGCTGTGGCAGCAAAAGCTGGACGTTTGTCTTTTTTGCTCCAAACAGCGCCGAAAGTGAAAAAAGGTGCTTTTGAGGCTAGAGTTAGCAGGAAAGCAGAGAGGGCCAAATTGTCTGGGGCATTTGAAGGGGTTCCAGGAGGCAGTGAGGATCAGCATCACTTTTCCCCGCTGGCACCTTTGATGTGGCAGCAAAAGCTGGACGTTTGTCTTTTTTGCTCCAAACAGCACCGAAAGTTCAAAAAAGGTGCTTTTGAGGCTAGAGTTAGCAGGAAAGCAGAGAGGGCCAAATTGTCTGGGGCATTTGAAGGGGTTCCAGGAGGCAGTGAGGACCAGCATCACTTTTCCCCGCTGGCACCTTTGCTGTGGCAGCAAAAGCTGGACGTTTGTCTTATTTGCATCAAACAGCGCCGAAAGTGAAAAAAGGTGCTTTTGAGGCTAGAGTGCGCAGGAAAGCAGAGAGGGCCAAATTGTCTGGGGCATTTGAAGGTGTTCCAGGAGGCAGTGAGGACCAGCATCACTTTTCCCCGCTAGCACCTTTGCTGTGGCAGCAAAAGCTGGACGTTTGTCTTTTTTGCTCCGGAGCGTGCCGAAAGTGAAAAAAGGTGCTTTTGAGGCTAGAGTGCGCAGGAAAGCAGAGAGGGCCAAATTGTCTGGGGCATTTGAAGGGGTTCCAGGAGGCAGTGAGGACCAGCATCACTTATCCCCCCTGGCACCTTTGCTGTGGCAGCAAAACCTGGACTTTTGTCTTTTTTGCTCCAAACAGCGCCGAAAGTGAAAAAAGGTGCTTTTGAGGCTAGAGTTAGCAGGAAAGCAGAGAGGGCCAAATTGTCTGGGGCATTTGAAGGTGTTCCAGGAGGCAGTGAGGACCAGCATCACTTTTCCCCGCTGGCACCTTTGCTGTGGCAGCAAAAGCTGGACGTTTTTATTTTTTGCTCCAAACAGCGCCGAAAGTGAAAAAAGGTGCTTTTGAGGCTAGAGTGCGCAGGAAAGCAGAGAGGGCTAAATTGTCTGGGGCATTTGATGGGGTTCCAGGAGGCAGTGAGGACCAGCATCACTTTTCCCCGCTGGCACCTTTGCTGTGGCAGCAAAAGCTGGACGTTTGTTTTTTTTCCTCCGGGGGGCGTTAAAAGTGAAAAAAGGTGCTTTTGAGGCTAGAGTTAGCAGGAAAGCAGAGAGGGCCAAATTGTCTGGGGCATTTGAAGGTGTTCCAGGAGGCAGTGAGGACCAGCATCACTTTTCCCCCCTGGCACCTTTGCTGTGGCAGCAAAACCTGGACTTTTGTCTTTTTTGCTCCAAACAGCGCCGAAAGTGAAAAAAGGTGCTTTTGAGGCTAGAGTCCGCAGGAAAGCAGAGAGGGCCAAATTGTCTGGGGCATTTGAAGGGGTTCCAGGAGGCAGTGAGGACCAGCATCACTTTTCCCCGCTGGCACCTTTGCTGTGGCAGCAAAAGCTGGACGTTTTTATTTTTTGCTCCAAACAGCGCCGAAAGTGAAAAAAGGTGCTTTTGAGGCTAGAGTGCGCAGGAAAGCAGAGAGGGCCAAATTGTCTGGGGCATTTGAAGGGGTTCCAGGAGGCAGTGAGGACCAGCATCACTTTTCCCCGATAGCACCTTTGCTGTGGCAGCAAAACCTGGACGTTTGTCTTTTTTCCTCCGGAGGGCGCCGAAAGTCAAAAAAAGTTGCTTTTGAGGCTAGAGTCCGCAGGAAAGCAGAGAGGGCCAAATTGTCTGGGGCATTTGAAGGGGTTCCAGGAGGCAGTGAGGACCAGCATCACTTTTCCCCGCTAGCACCTTTGCTGTGGCAGCAAAACCTGGACGTTTGTCTTTTTTCATCCGGAGGGCGCCGAAAGTGAAAAAATGTGCTTTTGAGGATAGAGTGCGCAGGAAAGCAGAGAGGGCTAAATTGTCTGGGGCATTTGATGGGGTTCCAGGAGGCAGTGAGGACCAGCATCACTTTTCCCCGCTGGCACCTTTGCTGTGGCAGCAAAAGCTGGACGTTTGTCTTTTTTGCATCAAACAGCGCCGAAAGTGAAAAAAGGTGCTTTTGAGGCTAGAGTGCGCAGGAAAGCAGAGAGGGCCAAATTGTCTGGGGCATTTGAAGGGGTTCCAGGAGGCAGTGAGGACCAGCATCACTTTTCCCTGCTGGCACATTTGCTGTGGCAGCAAAAGCTGGACGTTTGTCTTTTTTCCTCCCGAGGGCGCCGAAACTGAAAAAAGGTGCTTTTGAGGCTAGAGTCTGCAGGAAAGCAGAGAGGGCCAAATTGTCTGGGGCATTTGAAGGGGTTCTAGGAGGCAGTGAGGACCAGCATCACTTTTCCCTGCTGGCACCTTTGCTGTGGCAGCAAAACCTGGACGTTTGTTTTTTTTCCTCCGGGGGGCGCCAAAAATGAAAAAAGGTGCTTTTGAGGCTAGAGTGCGCAGGAAAGCAGAGAGGGCCAAATTGTCTGGGGCATTTGAAGGGGTTCCAGGAGGCAGTGAGGACCAGCATCACTTTTCCCCGCTGGCACCTTGGCTGTAGCAGCAAAAGCTGGACGTTTGTCTTTTTTGCTCCAAGCAGCGCCGAAAGTGAAAAACGGTGCTTTTGAGGCTAGAGTGCGCAGGAAAGCAGAGAGGGCCAAATTGTCTGGGGCATTTGAAGGTGTTCCAGGAGGCAGTGAGGACCAGCATCACTTTTCCCCGCTGGCACCTTTGCTGTGGCAGCAAAAGCTGGACGTTTGTCTTTTTTGCTCCAAACAGCGCCGAAAGTGAAAAACGGTGCTTTTGAGGCTAGAGTCCGCAGGAAAGCAGAGAGGGCCAAATTGTCTGGGGCATTTGAAGGGGTTCCAGGAGGCAGTGAGGACCAGCATCACTTTTCCCCGCTGGCACCTTTGCTGTTGCAGCAAAACCTGGACGTTTGTCTTTTTTCCTCCGGAGGGCGACGAAAATGAAAAACGGTGCTTTTGAGGCTAGAGTGCGCAGGAAAGCAGAGAGGGCCAAATTGTCTGGGGCATTTGAAGGTGTTCCAGGAGGCAGTGAGGACCAGCATCACTTTTCCCCGCTGGCACCTTTGCTGTGGCAGCAAAACCCGGACGTTTGTCTTTTTTGCTCCAAACAGCGCCGAAAGTGAAAAAAGGTGCTTTTGAGGATAGAGTCTGCAGAAAAGCAGAGAGGGCCAAATTGTCTGGGGCATTTGAAGGGGTTCCAGGAGGCAGTGAGGACCAGCATCACTTTTCCCCGCTGGCACCTTTGCTGTGGCAGCAAAAGCTGGACGTTTGTTTTTTTTCCTCCGGGGGGCGTTCAAAGTGAAAAAAGGTGCTTTTGAGGCTAGAGTGCGCAGGAAAGCAGAGAGGGCCAAATTGTCTGGGGCATTTGAAGGGGTTCCAGGAGGCAGTGAGGACCAGCATCACTTTTCCCCCCTGGCACCTTTGCTGTGGCAGCAAAACCTGGACTTTTGTCTTTTTTGCTCCAAACAGCGCCGAAAGTGAAAAAAGGTGCTTTTGAGGCTAGAGTTAGCAGGAAAGCAGAGAGGGCCAAATTGTCTGGGGCATTTGAAGGGGTTCCAGGAGGCAGTGAGGACCAGCATCACTTTTCACCGCTGGCACCTTTGCTGTGGCAGCAAAAGCTGGACGTTTTTATTTTTTGCTCCAAACAGCGCCGAAAGTGAAAAAAGGTGCTTTTGAGGCTAGAGTGCGCAGGAAAGCAGAGAGGGCTAAATTGTCTGGGGCATTTGATGGGGTTCCAGGAGGCAGTGAGGACCAGCATCACTTTTCCCCGCTGGCACCTTTGCTGTGGCAGCAAAAGCTGGACGTTTGTCTTTTTTGCATCAAACAGCGCCGAAAGTGAAAAAAGGTGCTTTTGAGGCTAGAGTCTGCAGGAAAGCAGAGAGGGCCAAATTGTCTGGGGTGTTTGAAGGTGTTCCAGGAGGCAGTGAGGACCAGCATCACTTTTCCCCGCTGGCACCTTTGCTGTTGCAGCAAAACCTGGACGTTTGTATTTTTTCCTCCGGAGGACGACGAAAATGAAAAACGGTGCTTTTGAGGCTAGAGTGCGCAGGAAAGCAGAGAGGGCCAAATTGTCTGGGGCATTTGAAGGGGTTCCAGGAGGCAGTGAGGACCAGCATCACTTTTCCCCGCTGGCACCTTTGCTGTGGCAGCAAAACCTGGACGTTTATCTTTTTTTCTCCAAACAGCGCCGAAAATGAAAAACGGTGCTTTTGAGGCTAGATTGCGCAGGAAAGCAGAGAGGGTCAAATTGTCTGGGGCATTTGAAGGGGTTCCAGGAGGCAGTGAGGACCAGCATCACTTTTCCCCGCTGGCACCTTTGCTGTTGCAGCAAAACCTGGACGTTTATCTTTTTTCCTCCCGAGGGCGCCAAAACTGAAAAAAGGTGCTTTTGAGGATAGATTCTGCAGGAAAGCAGAGAGGGCCAAATTGTGTGGGGCATTTGAAGGGGTTCCAGGAGGCAGTGAGGACCAGCATCACTTTTCCTTGCTGGCACCTTTGCTGTGGCAGCAAAACCTGGACGTTTGTCTTTTTTCCTCCGGAGGGCGCCGAAAATGAATAAAGGTGCTTTTGAGGCTAGAGTCCGCAGGAAAGCAGAGAGGGCCAAATTGTCTGGGGCATTTGAAGGTGTTCCAGGAGGCAGTGAGGACCAGCATCACTTTTCCCCGCTGGCACCTTTGCTGTGGCAGCAAAACCCGGACGTTTGTCTTTTTTGCTCCAAACAGCGCCGAAAGTGAAAAAAGGTGCTTTTGAGGATAGAGTCTGCAGAAAAGCAGAGAGGGCCAAATTGTCTGGGGCATTTGAAGGGGTTCCAGGAGGCAGTGAGGACCAGCATCACTTTTCCCCGCTGGCACCTTTGCTGTGGCAGCAAAAGCTGGACGTTTGTTTTTTTTCCTCCGGGGGGCGTTCAAAGTGAAAAAAGGTGCTTTTGAGGCTAGAGTGCGCAGGAAAGCAGAGAGGGCCAAATTGTCTGGGGCATTTGAAGGGGTTCCAGGAGGCAGTGAGGACCAGCATCACTTTTCCCCCCTGGCACCTTTGCTGTGGCAGCAAAACCTGGACGTTTGTCTTTTTTGCTCCAAACAGCGCCGAAAGTGAAAACAGGTGCTTTTGAGGCTAGAGTTAGCAGGAAAGCAGAGAGGGCCAAATTGTCTGGGGCATTTGAAGGGGTTCCAGGAGGCAGTGAGGACCAGCATCACTTTTCACCGCTGGCACCTTTGCTGTGGCAGCAAAAGCTGGACGTTTTTATTTTTTGCTCCAAACAGCGCCGAAAGTGAAAAAAGGTGCTTTTGAGGCTAGAGTGCGCAGGAAAGCAGAGAGGGCTAAATTGTCTGGGGCATTTGATGGGGTTCCAGGAGGCAGTGAGGACCAGCATCACTTTTCCCCGCTGGCACCTTTGCTGTGGCAGCAAAAGCTGGACGTTTGTCTTTTTTGCATCAAACAGCGCCGAAAGTGAAAAAAGGTGCTTTTGAGGCTAGAGTCTGCAGGAAAGCAGAGAGGGCCAAATTGTCTGGGGTGTTTGAAGGTGTTCCAGGAGGCAGTGAGGACCAGCATCACTTTTCCCCGCTGGCACCTTTGCTGTGGCAGCAAAAGCTGGACGTTTGTCTTTTTTGCTCCAAACAGCGCCGAAAGTGAAAAAAGGTGCTTTTGAGGCTAGAGTTAGCAGTAAAGCAGAGAGGGCCAAATTGTCTGGGGCATTTGAAGGGGTTCCAGGAGGCAGTGAGGACCAGCATCACTTTTCCCCGCTGGCACCTTTGCTGTGGCAGCAAAAGCTGGACGTTTGTCTTATTTGCATCAAACAGCGCCGAAAGTGAAAAAAGGTGCTTTTGAGGCTAGAGAGCGCAGGAAAGCAGAGACGGCCAAATTGTTTGGGGCATTTGAAGGGGTTCCAGGATGCAGTGAGGACCAGCATCACTTTTCCCTGCTGGCACCTTTGCTGTGGCAGCAAAAGCTGGACGTTTGTCTTTTTTGCTCCGGAGCGTGCCGAAAGTGAAAAAAGGTGCTTTTGAGGCTAGAGTGCGCAGGAAAGCAGAGAGGGCCAAATTGTCTGGGGCATTTGAAGGGGTTCCAGGAGGCAGTGAGGACCAGCATCACTTTTTCCTGCTGGCACATTTGCTGTGGCAGCAAAAGCTGGACGTTTGTCTTTTTTCCTCCCGAGGGCGCCAAAACTGAAAAAAGGTGCTTTTGAGGCTAGAGTCTGCAGGAAAGCAGAGAGGGCCAAATTGTCTGGGGCATTTGAAGGGGTTCCAGGAGGCAGTGAGGACCAGCATCACTTTTCCCCGCTGGCACCTTGGCTGTAGCAGCAAAAGCTGGACGTTTGTCTTTTTTGCTCCAAGCAGCGCCGAAAGTGAAAAACGGTGCTTTTGAGGATAGAGTGCGCAGGAAAGCAGAGAGGGACAAATTGTCTGGGGCATTTGAAGGGGTTCCAGGAGGCAGTGAGGACCAGCATCACTTTTCCCCGCTGGCACCTTTGCTGTGGCAGCAAAAGCTGGACGTTTGTCTTTTTTGCTCCAAACAGCGCCGAAAGTGAAAAACGGTGCTTTTGAGGCTAGAGTGCGCAGGAAAGCAGAGAGGGCCAAATTGTCTGGGGCATTTGAAGGTGTTCCAGGAGGCAGTGAGGACCAGCATCACTTTTCCCCGCTGGCACCTTTGCTGTTGCAGCAAAACCTGGACGTTTGTCTTTTTTCCTCCGGAGGTCGACGAAAATGAAAAACGGTGCTTTTGAGGCTAGAGTGCGCAGGAAAGCAGAGAGGGCCAAATTGTCTGGGGCATTTGAAGGGGTTCCAGGAGGCAGTGAGGACCAGCATCACTTTTCACCGCTGGCACCTTTGCTGTGGCAGCAAAAGCTGGACGTTTGTCTTATTTGCATCAAACAGCGCCGAAAGTGAAAAAAGGTGCTTTTGAGGCTAGAGTGCGCAGGAAAGCAGAGACGGCCAAATTGTTTGGGGCATTTGAAGGGGTTCCAGGATGCAGTGAGGACCAGCATCACTTTTCCCCGCTAGCACCTTTGCTGTGGCAGCAAAAGCTGGACGTTTGTCTTTTTTGCTCCGGAGCGTGCCGAAAGTGAAAAAAGGTGCTTTTGAGGCTAGAGTGCGCAGGAAAGCAGAGAGGGCCAAATTGTCTGGGGCATTTGAAGGGGTTCCAGGAGGCAGTGAGGACCAGCATCACTTTTCCCTGCTGGCACATTTGCTGTGGCAGCAAAAGCTGGACGTTTGTCTTTTTTCCTCCCGAGGGCGCCAAAACTGAAAAAAGGTGCTTTTGAGGCTAGAGTCTGCAGGAAAGCAGAGAGGGCCAAATTGTCTGGGGCATTTGAAGGGGTTCCAGGAGGCAGTGAGGACCAGCATCACTTTTCCCCGCTGGCACCTTGGCTGTAGCAGCAAAAGCTGGACGTTTGTCTTTTTTGCTCCAAGCAGCGCCGAAAGTGAAAAACGGTGCTTTTGAGGATAGAGTGCGCAGGGAAGCAGAGAGGGCCAAATTGTCTGGGGCATTTGAAGGGGTTCCAGGAGGCAGTGAGGACCAGCATCACTTTTCCCGCTGGCACCTTTGCTGTGGCAGCAAAAGCTGGACGTTTGTCTTTTTTGCATCAAACAGCGCCGAAAGTGAAAAAAGGTGCTTTTGAGGCTAGAGTGCGCAGGAAAGCAGAGAGGGCCAAATTGTCTGGGGCATTTGAAGGGGTTCCAGGAGGCAGTGAGGACCAGCATCACTTTTCCCTGCTGGCACATTTGCTGTGGCAGCAAAAGCTGGACGTTTGTCTTTTTTGCTCCAAACAGCGCCGAAAGTGAAAAAAGGTGCTTTTGAGGCTAGAGTCTGCAGGAAAGCAGAGAGGGCCAAATTGTCTGGGGCATTTGAAGGGGTTCCAGGAGGCAGTGAGGACCAGCATCACTTTTCCCGCTGGCACCTTTGCTGTGGCAGCAAAACCTGGACGTTTGTCTTTTTTTTTCTCCCGAGGCCGCCGAAAGTGAAAAAAGGTGTTTTGAGGCTAGAGTCTGCAGGAAAGCAGAGAGGGCCAAATTGTCTGGGGCATTTGAAGGGGTTCTAGGAGGCAGTGAGGACCAGCATCACTTTTCCCTGCTGGCACCTTTGCTGTGGCAGCAAAACCTGGACGTTTGTTTTTTTTCCTCCGGGGGGCGCCAAAAATGAAAAAAGGTGCTTTTGAGGCTAGAGTGCGCAGGAAAGCAGAGAGGGCCAAATTGTCTGGGGCATTTGAAGGGGTTCCAGGAGGCAGTGAGGACCAGCATCACTTTTCCCCGCTGGCACCTTGGCTGTAGCAGCAAAAGCTGGACGTTTGTCTTTTTTGCTCCAAACAGCGCCGAAAGTGAAAAACGGTGCTTTTGAGGCTAGAGTGCGCAGGAAAGCAGAGAGGGCCAAATTGTCTGGGGCATTTGAAGGTGTTCCAGGAGGCAGTGAGGACCAGCATCACTTTTCCCCGCTGGCACCTTTGCTGTGGCAGCAAAAGCTGGACGTTTGTCTTTTTTGCTCCAAACAGCGCCGAAAGTGAAAAACGGTGCTTTTGAGGCTAGAGTGCGCAGGAAAGCAGAGAGGGCCAAATTGTCTGGGGCATTTGAAGGGGTTCCAGGAGGCAGTGAGGACCAGCATCACTTTTCCCCGCTGGCACCTTTGCTGTTGCAGCAAAACCTGGACGTTTGTCTTTTTTCCTCCGGAGGGCGACGAAAATGAAAAACGGTGCTTTTGAGGCTAGAGTGCGCAGGAAAGCAGAGAGGGCCAAATTGTCTGGGGCATTTGAAGGTGTTCCAGGAGGCAGTGAGGACCAGCATCACTTTTCCCCGCTGGCACCTTTGCTGTGGCAGCAAAACCCGGACGTTTGTCTTTTTTGCTCCAAACAGCGCTGAAAGTGAAAAACAGTGCTTTTGAGGCTAGAGTTAGCAGGAAAGCACAGAGGGCCAAATTGTCTGGGGCATTTGAAGGGGTTCCAGGAGGCAGTGAGGACCAGCATCACTTTTCCCCGCTGGCACCTTTGCTGTGGCAGCAAAAGCTGGACGTTTGTTTTTTTTCCTCCGGGGGGCGTTCAAAGTGAAAAAAGGTGCTTTTGAGGCTAGAGTGCGCAGGAAAGCAGAGAGGGCCAAATTGTCTGGGGCATTTGAAGGGGTTCCAGGAGGCAGTGAGGACCAGCATCACTTTTCCCCCCTGGCACCTTTGCTGTGGCAGCAAAACCTGGACGTTTGTCTTTTTTGCTCCAAACAGCGCCGAAAGTGAAAAAAGGTGCTTTTGAGGCTAGAGTTAGCAGGAAAGCAGAGAGGGCCAAATTGTCTGGGGCATTTGAAGGGGTTCCAGGAGGCAGTGAGGACCAGCATCACTTTTCCCCGCTGGCACCTTTGCTGTGGCAGCAAAACCTGGACGTTTTTATTTTTTGCTCCAAACAGCGCCGAAAGTGAAAAAAGGTGCTTTTGAGGCTAGAGTGCGCAGGAAAGCAGAGAGGGCTAAATTGTCTGGGGCATTTGATGGGGTTCCAGGAGGCAGTGAGGACCAGCATCACTTTTCCCCGCTGGCACCTTTGCTGTGGCAGCAAAAGCTGGACGTTTGTCTTTTTTGCATCAAACAGCGCCGAAAGTGAAAAAAGGTGCTTTTGAGGCTAGAGTCTGCAGGAAAGCAGAGAGGGCCAAATTGTCTGGGGTGTTTGAAGGTGTTCCAGGAGGCAGTGAGGACCAGCATCACTTTTCCCCGCTGGCACCTTTGCTGTTGCAGCAAAACCTGGACGTTTGTCTTTTTTCCTCCGGAGGGCGACGAAAATGAAAAACGGTGCTTTTGAGGCTAGAGTGCGCAGGAAAGCAGAGAGGGCCAAATTGTCTGGGGCATTTGAAGGGGTTCCAGGAGGCAGTGAGGACCAGCATCACTTTTCCCCGCTGGCACCTTTGCTGTGGCAGCAAAACCTGGACGTTTATCTTTTTTTCTCCAAACAGCGCCGAAAATGAAAAACGGTGCTTTTGAGGCTAGATTGCGCAGGAAAGCAGAGAGGGTCAAATTGTCTGGGGCATTTGAAGGGGTTCCAGGAGGCAGTGAGGACCAGCATCACTTTTCCCCGCTGGCACCTTTGCTGTTGCAGCAAAACCTGGACGTTTATCTTTTTTCCTCCCGAGGGCGCCAAAACTGAAAAAAGGTGCTTTTGAGGATAGATTCTGCAGGAAAGCAGAGAGGGCCAAATTGTGTGGGGCATTTGAAGGGGTTCCAGGAGGCAGTGAGGACCAGCATCACTTTTCCCCGCTGGCACCTTTGCTGTGGCAGCAAAACCTGGACGTTTGTCTTTTTTCCTCCGGAGGGCGCCGAAAGTGAATAAAGGTGCTTTTGAGGCTAGAGTCCGCAGGAAAGCAGAGAGGGCCAAATTGTCTGGGGCATTTGAAGGTGTTCCAGGAGGCAGTGAGGACCAGCATCACTTTTCCCCGCTGGCACCTTTGCTGTGGCAGCAAAACCCGGACGTTTGTCTTTTTTGCTCCAAACAGCGCCGAAAGTGAAAAAAGGTGCTTTTGAGGATAGAGTCTGCAGAAAAGCAGAGAGGACCAAATTGTCTGGGGCATTTGAAGGGGTTCCAGGAGGCAGTGAGGACCAGCATCACTTTTCCCCGCTGGCACCTTTGCTGTGGCAGCAAAAGCTGGACGTTTGTTTTTTTTCCTCCGGGGGGCGTTCAAAGTGAAAAAAGGTGCTTTTGAGGCTAGAGTTAGCAGGAAAGCAGAGAGGGCCAAATTGTCTGGGGCATTTGAAGGGGTTCCAGGAGGCAGTGAGGACCAGCATCACTTTTCACCGCTGGCACCTTTGCTGTGGCAGCAAAAGCTGGACGTTTTTATTTTTTGCTCCAAACAGCGCCGAAAGTGAAAAAAGGTGCTTTTGAGGCTAGAGTGCGCAGGAAAGCAGAGAGGGCTAAATTGTCTGGGGCATTTGATGGGGTTCCAGGAGGCAGTGAGGACCAGCATCACTTTTCCCCGCTGGCACCTTTGCTGTGGCAGCAAAAGCTGGACGTTTGTCTTTTTTGCATCAAACAGCGCCGAAAGTGAAAAAAGGTGCTTTTGAGGCTAGAGTCTGCAGGAAAGCAGAGAGGGCCAAATTGTCTGGGGTGTTTGAAGGTGTTCCAGGAGGCAGTGAGGACCAGCATCACTTTTCCCCGCTGGCACCTTTGCTGTGGCAGCAAAAGCTGGACGTTTGTCTTTTTTGCTCCAAACAGCGCCGAAAGTGAAAAAAGGTGCTTTTGAGGCTAGAGTTAGCAGTAAAGCAGAGAGGGCCAAATTGTCTGGGGCATTTGAAGGGGTTCCAGGAGGCAGTGAGGACCAGCATCACTTTTCCCCGCTGGCACCTTTGCTGTGGCAGCAAAAGCTGGACGTTTGTCTTATTTGCATCAAACAGCGCCGAAAGTGAAAAAAGGTGCTTTTGAGGCTAGAGAGCGCAGGAAAGCAGAGACGGCCAAATTGTTTGGGGCATTTGAAGGGGTTCCAGGATGCAGTGAGGACCAGCATCACTTTTCCCCGCTAGCACCTTTGCTGTGGCAGCAAAAGCTGGACGTTTGTCTTTTTTGCTCCGGAGCGTGCCGAAAGTGAAAAAAGGTGCTTTTGAGGCTAGAGTGCGCAGGAAAGCAGAGAGGGCCAAATTGTCTGGGGCATTTGAAGGGGTTCCAGGAGGCAGTGAGGACCAGCATCACTTTTCCCTGCTGGCACATTTGCTGTGGCAGCAAAAGCTGGACGTTTGTCTTTTTTCCTCCCGAGGGCGCCAAAACTGAAAAAAGGTGCTTTTGAGGCTAGAGTCTGCAGGAAAGCAGAGAGGGCCAAATTGTCTGGGGCATTTGAAGGGGTTCCAGGAGGCAGTGAGGACCAGCATCACTTTTCCCCGCTGGCACCTTGGCTGTAGCAGCAAAAGCTGGACGTTTGTCTTTTTTGCTCCAAGCAGCGCCGAAAGTGAAAAACGGTGCTTTTGAGGATAGAGTGCGCAGGAAAGCAGAGAGGGACAAATTGTCTGGGGCATTTGAAGGGGTTCCAGGAGGCAGTGAGGACCAGCATCACTTTTCCCCGCTGGCACCTTTGCTGTGGCAGCAAAAGCTGGACGTTTGTCTTTTTTGCTCCAAACAGCGCCGAAAGTGAAAAACGGTGCTTTTGAGTCTAGAGTGCGCAGGAAAGCAGAGAGGGCCAAATTGTCTGGGGCATTTGAAGGTGTTCCAGGAGGCAGTGAGGACCAGCATCACTTTTCCCCGCTGGCACCTTTGCTGTTGCAGCAAAACCTGGACGTTTGTCTTTTTTCCTCCGGAGGTCGACGAAAATGAAAAACGGTGCTTTTGAGGCTAGAGTGCGCAGGAAAGCAGAGAGGGCCAAATTGTCTGGGGCATTTGAAGGGGTTCCAGGAGGCAGTGAGGACCAGCATCACTTTTCACCGCTGGCACCTTTGCTGTGGCAGCAAAAGCTGGACGTTTGTCTTATTTGCATCAAACAGCGCCGAAAGTGAAAAAAGGTGCTTTTGAGGCTAGAGTGCGCAGGAAAGCAGAGACGGCCAAATTGTTTGGGGCATTTGAAGGGGTTCCAGGATGCAGTGAGGACCAGCATCACTTTTCCCCGCTAGCACCTTTGCTGTGGCAGCAAAAGCTGGACGTTTGTCTTTTTTGCTCCGGAGCGTGCCGAAAGTGAAAAAAGGTGCTTTTGAGGCTAGAGTGCGCAGGAAAGCAGAGAGGGCCAAATTGTGTGGGGCATTTGAAGGGGTTCCAGGAGGCAGTGAGGACCAGCATCACTTTTCCCTGCTGGCACATTTGCTGTGGCAGCAAAAGCTGGACGTTTGTCTTTTTTCCTCCCGAGGGCGCCAAAACTGAAAAAAGGTGCTTTTGAGGCTAGAGTCTGCAGGAAAGCAGAGAGGGCCAAATTGTCTGGGGCATTTGAAGGGGTTCCAGGAGGCAGTGAGGACCAGCATCACTTTTCCCCGCTGGCACCTTGGCTGTAGCAGCAAAAGCTGGACGTTTGTCTTTTTTGCTCCAAGCAGCGCCGAAAGTGAAAAACGGTGCTTTTGAGGATAGAGTGCGCAGGGAAGCAGAGAGGGCCAAATTGTCTGGGGCATTTGAAGGGGTTCCAGGAGGCAGTGAGGACCAGCATCACTTTTCCCCGCTGGCACCTTTGCTGTGGCAGCAAAAGCTGGACGTTTATCTTTTTTCCTCCCGAGGGCGCCAAAACTGAAAAAAGGTGCTTTTGAGGATAGATTCTGCAGGAAAGCAGAGAGGGCCAAATTGTGTGGGGCATTTGAAGGGGTTCCAGGAGGCAGTGAGGACCAGCATCACTTTTCCCCGCTGGCACCTTTGCTGTGGCAGCAAAAGCTGGACGTTTATCTTTTTTCCTCCCGAGGGCGCCAAAACTGAAAAAAGGTGCTTTTGAGGATAGATTCTGCAGGAAAGCAGAGAGGGCCAAATTGTGTGGGGCATTTGAAGGGGTTCCAGGAGGCAGTGAGGACCAGCATCACTTTTCCCCGCTGGCACCTTTGCTGTGGCAGCAAAACCTGGACGTTTGTCTTTTTTCCTCCGGAGGGCGCCGAAAGTGAATAAAGGTGCTTTTGAGGCTAGAGTCCGCAGGAAAGCAGAGAGGGCCAAATTGTCTGGGGCATTTGAAGGTGTTCCAGGAGGCAGTGAGGACCAGCATCACTTTTCCCCGCTGGCACCTTTGCTGTGGCAGCAAAACCCGGACGTTTGTCTTTTTTGCTCCAAACAGCGCCGAAAGTGAAAAACGGTGCTTTTGAGGCTAGAGTGCGCAGGAAAGCAGAGAGGGCCAAATTGTCTGGGGCATTTGAAGGTGTTCCAGGAGGCAGTGAGGACCAGCATCACTTTTCCCCGCTGGCACCTTTGCTGTTGCAGCAAAACCTGGACGTTTGTCTTTTTTCCTCCGGAGGTCGACGAAAATGAAAAACGGTGCTTTTGAGGCTAGAGTGCGCAGGAAAGCAGAGAGGGCCAAATTGTCTGGGGCATTTGAAGGGGTTCCAGGAGGCAGTGAGGACCAGCATCACTTTTCACCGCTGGCACCTTTGCTGTGGCAGCAAAAGCTGGACGTTTGTCTTATTTGCATCAAACAGCGCCGAAAGTGAAAAAAGTTGCTTTTGAGGCTAGAGTGCGCAGGAAAGCAGAGACGGCCAAATTGTTTGGGGCATTTGAAGGGGTTCCAGGATGCAGTGAGGACCAGCATCACTTTTCCCCGCTAGCACCTTTGCTGTGGCAGCAAAAGCTGGACGTTTGTCTTTTTTGCTCCGGAGCGTGCCGAAAGTGAAAAAAGGTGCTTTTGAGGCTAGAGTGCGCAGGAAAGCAGAGAGGGCCAAATTGTCTGGGGCATTTGAAGGGGTTCCAGGAGGCAGTGAGGACCAGCATCACTTTTCCCTGCTGGCACATTTGCTGTGGCAGCAAAAGCTGGACGTTTGTCTTTTTTCTTCCCGAGGGCGCCAAAACTGAAAAAAGGTGCTTTTGAGGCTAGAGTCTGCAGGAAAGCAGAGAGGGCCAAATTGTCTGGGGCATTTGAAGGGGTTCCAGGAGGCAGTGAGGACCAGCATCACTTTTCCCCGCTGGCACCTTGGCTGTAGCAGCAAAAGCTGGACGTTTGTCTTTTTTGCTCCAAGCAGCGCCGAAAGTGAAAAACGGTGCTTTTGAGGATAGAGTGCGCAGGGAAGCAGAGAGGGCCAAATTGTCTGGGGCATTTGAAGGGGTTCCAGGAGGCAGTGAGGACCAGCATCACTTTTCCCCGCTGGCACCTTTGCTGTGGCAGCAAAAGCTGGACGTTTATCTTTTTTCCTCCCGAGGGCGCCAAAACTGAAAAAAGGTGCTTTTGAGGATAGATTCTGCAGGAAAGCAGAGAGGGCTAAATTGTGTGGGGCATTTGAAGGGGTTCCAGGAGGCAGTGAGGACCAGCATCACTTTTCCCCGCTGGCACCTTTGCTGTGGCAGCAAAAGCTGGACGTTTATCTTTTTTCCTCCCGAGGGCGCCAAAACTGAAAAAAGGTGCTTTTGAGGATAGATTCTGCAGGAAAGCAGAGAGGGCCAAATTGTGTGGGGCATTTGAAGGGGTTCCAGGAGGCAGTGAGGACCAGCATCACTTTTCCCCGCTGGCACCTTTGCTGTGGCAGCAAAACCTGGACGTTTGTCTTTTTTCCTCCGGAGGGCGCCGAAAGTGAATAAAGGTGCTTTTGAGGCTAGAGTCCGCAGGAAAGCAGAGAGGGCCAAATTGTCTGGGGCATTTGAAGGTGTTCCAGGAGGCAGTGAGGACCAGCATCACTTTTCCCCGCTGGCACCTTTGCTGTGGCAGCAAAACCCGGACGTTTGTCTTTTTTGCTCCAAGCAGCGCCGAAAGTGAAAAAAGGTGCTTTTGAGGATAGAGTGCGCAGGGAAGCAGAGAGGGCCAAATTGTCTGGGGCATTTGAAGGGGTTCCAGGAGGCAGTGAGGACCAGCATCACTTTTCCCCGCTGGCACCTTTGCTGTGGCAGCAAAAGCTGGACGTTTATCTTTTTTCCTCCCGAGGGCGCCAAAACTGAAAAAAGGTGCTTTTGAGGATAGATTCTGCAGGAAAGCAGAGAGGGCCAAATTGTGTGGGGCATTTGAAGGGGTTCCAGGAGGCAGTGAGGACCAGCATCACTTTTCCCCGCTGGCACCTTTGCTGTGGCAGCAAAAGCTGGACGTTTATCTTTTTTCCTCCCGAGGGCGCCAAAACTGAAAAAAGGTGCTTTTGAGGATAGATTCTGCAGGAAAGCAGAGAGGGCCAAATTGTGTGGGGCATTTGAAGGGGTTCCAGGAGGCAGTGAGGACCAGCATCACTTTTCCCCGCTGGCACCTTTGCTGTGGCAGCAAAACCTGGACGTTTGTCTTTTTTCCTCCGGAGGGCGCCGAAAGTGAATAAAGGTGCTTTTGAGGCTAGAGTCCGCAGGAAAGCAGAGAGGGCCAAATTGTCTGGGGCATTTGAAGGTGTTCCAGGAGGCAGTGAGGACCAGCATCACTTTTCCCCGCTGGCACCTTTGCTGTGGCAGCAAAACCCGGACGTTTGTCTTTTTTGCTCCAAACAGCGCCGAAAGTGAAAAACGGTGCTTTTGAGGCTAGAGTGCGCAGGAAAGCAGAGAGGGCCAAATTGTCTGGGGCATTTGAAGGTGTTCCAGGAGGCAGTGAGGACCAGCATCACTTTTCCCCGCTGGCACCTTTGCTGTTGCAGCAAAACCTGGACGTTTGTCTTTTTTCCTCCGGAGGTCGACGAAAATGAAAAACGGTGCTTTTGAGGCTAGAGTGCGCAGGAAAGCAGAGAGGGCCAAATTGTCTGGGGCATTTGAAGGGGTTCCAGGAGGCAGTGAGGACCAGCATCACTTTTCACCGCTGGCACCTTTGCTGTGGCAGCAAAAGCTGGACGTTTGTCTTATTTGCATCAAACAGCGCCGAAAGTGAAAAAAGGTGCTTTTGAGGCTAGAGTGCGCAGGAAAGCAGAGACGGCCAAATTGTTTGGGGCATTTGAAGGGGTTCCAGGATGCAGTGAGGACCAGCATCACTTTTCCCCGCTAGCACCTTTGCTGTGGCAGCAAAAGCTGGACGTTTGTCTTTTTTGCTCCGGAGCGTGCCAAAAGTGAAAAAAGGTGCTTTTGAGGCTAGAGTGCGCAGGAAAGCAGAGAGGGCCAAATTGTGTGGGGCATTTGAAGGGGTTCCAGGAGGCAGTGAGGACCAGCATCACTTTTCCCTGCTGGCACATTTGCTGTGGCAGCAAAAGCTGGACGTTTGTCTTTTTTCCTCCCGAGGGCGCCAAAACTGAAAAAAGGTGCTTTTGAGGCTAGAGTCTGCAGGAAAGCAGAGAGGGCCAAATTGTCTGGGGCATTTGAAGGGGTTCCAGGAGGCAGTGAGGACCAGCATCACTTTTCCCCGCTGGCACCTTGGCTGTAGCAGCAAAAGCTGGACGTTTGTCTTTTTTGCTCCAAGCAGCGCCGAAAGTGAAAAACGGTGCTTTTGAGGATAGAGTGCGCAGGGAAGCAGAGAGGGCCAAATTGTCTGGGGCATTTGAAGGGGTTCCAGGAGGCAGTGAGGACCAGCATCACTTTTCCCCGCTGGCACCTTTGCTGTGGCAGCAAAAGCTGGACGTTTATCTTTTTTCCTCCCGAGGGCGCCAAAACTGAAAAAAGGTGCTTTTGAGGATAGATTCTGCAGGAAAGCAGAGAGGGCTAAATTGTGTGGGGCATTTGAAGGGGTTCCAGGAGGCAGTGAGGACCAGCATCACTTTTCCCCGCTGGCACCTTTGCTGTGGCAGCAAAAGCTGGACGTTTATCTTTTTTCCTCCCGAGGGCGCCAAAACTGAAAAAAGGTGCTTTTGAGGATAGATTCTGCAGGAAAGCAGAGAGGGCCAAATTGTGTGGGGCATTTGAAGGGGTTCCAGGAGGCAGTGAGGACCAGCATCACTTTTCCCCGCTGGCACCTTTGCTGTGGCAGCAAAACCTGGACGTTTGTCTTTTTTCCTCCGGAGGGCGCCGAAAGTGAATAAAGGTGCTTTTGAGGCTAGAGTCCGCAGGAAAGCAGAGAGGGCCAAATTGTCTGGGGCATTTGAAGGTGTTCCAGGAGGCAGTGAGGACCAGCATCACTTTTCCCCGCTGGCACCTTTGCTGTGGCAGCAAAACCCGGACGTTTGTCTTTTTTGCTCCAAACAGCGCCGAAAGTGAAAAAAGGTGCTTTTGAGGATAGAGTCTGCAGAAAAGCAGAGAGGGCCAAATTGTCTGGGGCATTTGAAGGGGTTCCAGGAGGCAGTGAGGACCAGCATCACTTTTCCCCGCTGGAACCTTTGCTGTGGCAGCAAAAGCTGGACGTTTGTTTTTTTTCCTCCGGGGGGCGTTCAAAGTGAAAAAAGGTGCTTTTGAGGCTAGAGTGCGCAGGAAAGCAGAGAGGGCCAAATTGTCTGGGGCATTTGAAGGGGTTCCAGGAGGCAGTGAGGACCAGCATCACTTTTTCCCCCTGGCACCTTTGCTGTGGCAGCAAAACCTGGACTTTTGTCTTTTTTGCTCCAAACAGCGCCGAAAGTGAAAAAAGGTGCTTTTGAGGCTAGAGTTAGCAGGAAAGCAGAGAGGGCCAAATTGTCTGGGGCATTTGAAGGGGTTCCAGGAGGCAGTGAGGACCAGCATCACTTTTCCCCGCTGGCACCTTTGCTGTGGCAGCAAAAGCTGGACGTTTTTATTTTTTGCTCCAAACAGCGCCGAAAGTGAAAAAAGATGCTTTTGAGGCTAGAGTGCGCAGGAAAGCAGAGAGGGCTAAATTGTCTGGGGCATTTGATGGGGTTCCAGGAGGCAGTGAGGACCAGCATCACTTTTCCCCGCTGGCACCTTTGCTGTGGCAGCAAAAGCTGGACGTTTGTCTTTTTTGCATCAAACAGCGCCGAAAGTGAAAAAAGGTGCTTTTGAGGCTAGAGTCTGCAGGAAAGCAGAGAGGGCCAAATTGTCTGGGGTGTTTGAAGGGGTTCCAGGAGGCAGTGAGGACCAGCATCACTTTTCCCCGCTGGCACCTTTGCTGTGGCAGCAAAACCTGGACGTTTGTCTTTTTTGCTCCAAACAGCGCAGAAAGTGAAAAAAGGGGCTTTTGAGGCTAGAGTTAGCAGGAAAGCAGAGAGGGCCAAATTGTGTGGTGCATTTGAAGGGGTTCCAGGAGGCAGTGAGGACCAGCATCACTTTTCCCCGCTGGCACCTTTGCTGTGGCAGCAAAAGCTGGACGTTTGTCTTATTTGCATCAAACAGCGCCGAAAGTGAAAAAAGGTGCTTTTGAGGCTAGAGTGCGCAGGAAAGCAGAGACGGCCAAATTGTTTGGGGCATTTGAAGGGGTTCCAGGAGGCAGTGAGGACCAGCATCACTTTTCCCCGCTAGCACCTTTGCTGTGGCAGCAAAAGCTGGACGTTTGTCTTTTTTGCTCCGGAGCGTGCCGAAAGTGAAAAAAGGTGCTTTTGAGGCTAGAGTGCGCAGGAAAGCAGAGAGGGCCAAATTGTCTGGGGCATTTGAAGGGGTTCCAGGAGGCAGTGAGGACCAGCATCACTTTTCCCGCTGGCACCTTTGCTGTGGCAGCAAAACCTGGACGTTTGTCTTTTTTTTTCTCCCGAGGCCGCCGAAATTGAAAAAAGGTGTTTTGAGGCTAGAGTCTGCAGGAAAGCAGAGAGGGCCAAATTGTCTGGGGCATTTGAAGGGGTTCCAGGAGGCAGTGAGGACCAGCATCACTTTTCCCCGCTGGCACCTTGGCTGTAGCAGCAAAAGCTGGACGTTTGTCTTTTTTGCTCCAAGCAGCGCCGAAAGTGAAAAACGGTGCTTTTGAGGATAGAGTGCGCAGGAAAGCAGAGAGGGCCAAATTGTCTGGGGCATTTGAAGGTGTTCCAGGAGGCAGTGAGGACCAGCATCACTTTTCACCGCTGGCACCTTTGCTGTGGCAGCAAAAGCTGGACGTTTTTATTTTTTGCTCCAAACAGCGCCGAAAGTGAAAAACGGTGCTTTTGAGGCTAGAGTGCGCAGGAAAGCAGAGAGGGCCAAATTGTCTGGGGCATTTGAAGGGGTTCCAGGAGGCAGTGAGGACCAGCATCACTTTTCCCCGCTGGAACCTTTGCTGTTGCAGCAAAACCTGGACGTTTGTCTTTTTTCCTCCGGAGGGCGACGAAAATGAAAAACGGTGCTTTTGAGGCTAGAGTGCGCAGGAAAGCAGAGAGGGCCAAATTGTCTGGGGCATTTGAAGGGGTTCCAGGAGGCAGTGAGGACCAGCATCACTTTTCCCCGCTGGCACCTTTGCTGTGGCAGCAAAACCTGGACGTTTATCTTTTTTTCTCCAAACAGCGCCGAAAATGAAAAACGGTGCTTTTGAGGCAAGATTTAGCAGGAAAGCAGAGAGGGCCAAATTGTCTGGGGCATTTGAAGGGGTTCCAGGAGGCAGTGAGGACCAGCATCACTTTTCCCCGCTGGCACCTTTGCTGTGGCAGCAAAAGCTGGACGTTTATCTTTTTTCCTCCCGAGGGCGCCAAAACTGAAAAAAGGTGCTTTTGAGGATAGATTCTGCAGGAAAGCAGAGAGGGCCAAATTGTGTGGGGCATTTGAAGGGGTTCCAGGAGGCAGTGAGGACCAGCATCACTTTTCCCCCCTGGCACCTTTGCTGTGGCAGCAAAACCTGGACGTTTGTCTTTTTTGCTCCAAACAGCGCCGAAAGTGAAAAAAGGTGCTTTTGAGGCTAGAGTTAGCAGGAAAGCAGAGAGGGCCAAATTGTCTGGGGCATTTGAAGGGGTTCCAGGAGGCAGTGAGGACCAGCATCACTTTTCACCGCTGGCACCTTTGCTGTGGCAGCAAAAGCTGGACGTTTTTATTTTTTGCTCCAAACAGCGCCGAAAGTGAAAAAAGGTGCTTTTGAGGCTAGAGTGCGCAGGAAAGCAGAGAGGGCTAAATTGTCTGGGGCATTTGATGGGGTTCCAGGAGGCAGTGAGGACCAGCATCACTTTTCCCCGCTGGCACCTTTGCTGTGGCAGCAAAAGCTGGACGTTTGTCTTTTTTGCATCAAACAGCGCCGAAAGTGAAAAAAGGTGCTTTTGAGGCTAGAGTCTGCAGGAAAGCAGAGAGGGCCAAATTGTCTGGGGTGTTTGAAGGTGTTCCAGGAGGCAGTGAGGACCAGCATCACTTTTCCCCGCTGGCACCTTTGCTGTGGCAGCAAAAGCTGGACGTTTGTCTTTTTTGCTCCAAACAGCGCCGAAAGTGAAAAAAGGTGCTTTTGAGGCTAGAGTTAGCAGTAAAGCAGAGAGGGCCAAATTGTCTGGGGCATTTGAAGGGGTTCCAGGAGGCAGTGAGGACCAGCATCACTTTTCCCCGCTGGCACCTTTGCTGTGGCAGCAAAAGCTGGACGTTTGTCTTATTTGCATCAAACAGCGCCGAAAGTGAAAAAAGGTGCTTTTGAGGCTAGAGAGCGCAGGAAAGCAGAGACGGCCAAATTGTTTGGGGCATTTGAAGGGGTTCCAGGATGCAGTGAGGACCAGCATCACTTTTCCCCGCTAGCACCTTTGCTGTGGCAGCAAAAGCTGGACGTTTGTCTTTTTTGCTCCGGAGCGTGCCGAAAGTGAAAAAAGGTGCTTTTGAGGCTAGAGTGCGCAGGAAAGCAGAGAGGGCCAAATTGTCTGGGGCATTTGAAGGGGTTCCAGGAGGCAGTGAGGACCAGCATCACTTTTCCCTGCTGGCACATTTGCTGTGGCAGCAAAAGCTGGACGTTTGTCTTTTTTCCTCCCGAGGGCGCCAAAACTGAAAAAAGGTGCTTTTGAGGCTAGAGTCTGCAGGAAAGCAGAGAGGGCCAAATTGTCTGGGGCATTTGAAGGGGTTCCAGGAGGCAGTGAGGACCAGCATCACTTTTCCCCGCTGGCACCTTGGCTGTAGCAGCAAAAGCTGGACGTTTGTCTTTTTTGCTCCAAGCAGCGCCGAAAGTGAAAAACGGTGCTTTTGAGTATAGAGTGCGCAGGAAAGCAGAGAGGGACAAATTGTCTGGGGCATTTGAAGGGGTTCCAGGAGGCAGTGAGGACCAGCATCACTTTTCCCCGCTGGCACCTTTGCTGTGGCAGCAAAAGCTGGACGTTTGTCTTTTTTGCTCCAAACAGCGCCGAAAGTGAAAAACGGTGCTTTTGAGGCTAGAGTGCGCAGGAAAGCAGAGAGGGCCAAATTGTCTGGGGCATTTGAAGGTGTTCCAGGAGGCAGTGAGGACCAGCATCACTTTTCCCCGCTGGCACCTTTGCTGTTGCAGCAAAACCTGGACGTTTGTCTTTTTTCCTCCGGAGGGCGACGAAAATGAAAAACGGTGCTTTTGAGGCTAGAGTGCGCAGGAAAGCAGAGAGGGCAAAATTGTCTGGGGCATTTGAAGGGGTTCCAGGAGGCAGTGAGGACCAGCATCACTTTTCACCGCTGGCACCTTTGCTGTGGCAGCAAAAGCTGGACGTTTGTCTTATTTGCATCAAACAGCGCCGAAAGTGAAAAAAGGTGCTTTTGAGGCTAGAGTGCGCAGGAAAGCAGAGACGGCCAAATTGTTTGGGGCATTTGAAGGGGTTCCAGGATGCAGTGAGGACCAGCATCACTTTTCCCCGCTAGCACCTTTGCTGTGGCAGCAAAAGCTGGACGTTTGTCTTTTTTGCTCCGGAGCGTGCCGAAAGTGAAAAAAGGTGCTTTTGAGGCTAGAGTGCGCAGGAAAGCAGAGAGGGCCAAATTGTCTGGGGCATTTGAAGGGGTTCCAGGAGGCAGTGAGGACCAGCATCACTTTTCCCTGCTGGCACATTTGCTGTGGCAGCAAAAGCTGGACGTTTGTCTTTTTTCCTCCCGAGGGCGCCAAAACTGAAAAAAGGTGCTTTTGAGGCTAGAGTCTGCAGGAAAGCAGAGAGGGCCAAATTGTCTGGGGCATTTGAAGGGGTTCCAGGAGGCAGTGAGGACCAGCATCACTTTTCCCCGCTGGCACCTTGGCTGTAGCAGCAAAAGCTGGACGTTTGTCTTTTTTGCTCCAAGCAGCGCCGAAAGTGAAAAACGGTGCTTTTGAGGATAGAGTGCGCAGGAAAGCAGAGAGGGCCAAATTGTCTGGGGCATTTGAAGGGGTTCCAGGAGGCAGTGAGGACCAGCATCACTTTTCCCCGCTGGCACCTTTGCTGTGGCAGCAAAAGCTGGACGTTTATCTTTTTTCCTCCCGAGGGCGCCAAAACTGAAAAAAGGTGCTTTTGAGGATAGATTCTGCAGGAAAGCAGAGAGGGCCAAATTGTGTGGGGCATTTGAAGGGGTTCCAGGAGGCAGTGAGGACCAGCATCACTTTTCCCCGCTGGCACCTTTGCTGTGGCAGCAAAAGCTGGACGTTTATCTTTTTTCCTCCCGAGGGCGCCAAAACTGAAAAAAGGTGCTTTTGAGGATAGATTCTGCAGGAAAGCAGAGAGGGCCAAATTGTGTGGGGCATTTGAAGGGGTTCCAGGAGGCAGTGAGGACCAGCATCACTTTTCCCCGCTGGCACCTTTGCTGTGGCAGCAAAACCTGGACGTTTGTCTTTTTTCCTCCGGAGGGCGCCGAAAGTGAATAAAGGTGCTTTTGAGGCTAGAGTCCGCAGGAAAGCAGAGAGGGCCAAATTGTCTGGGGCATTTGAAGGTGTTCCAGGAGGCAGTGAGGACCAGCATCACTTTTCCCCGCTGGCACCTTTGCTGTGGCAGCAAAACCCGGACGTTTGTCTTTTTTGCTCCAAACAGCGCCGAAAGTGAAAAAAGGTGCTTTTGAGGATAGAGTCTGCAGAAAAGCAGAGAGGGCCAAATTGTCTGGGGCATTTGAAGGGGTTCCAGGAGGCAGTGAGGACCAGCATCACTTTTCCCCGCTGGAACCTTTGCTGTGGCAGCAAAAGCTGGACGTTTGTTTTTTTTCCTCCGGGGGGCGTTCAAAGTGAAAAAAGGTGCTTTTGAGGCTAGAGTGCGCAGGAAAGCAGAGAGGGCCAAATTGTCTGGGGCATTTGAAGGGGTTCCAGGAGGCAGTGAGGACCAGCATCACTTTTTCCCCCTGGCACCTTTGCTGTGGCAGCAAAACCTGGACTTTTGTCTTTTTTGCTCCAAACAGCGCCGAAAGTGAAAAAAGGTGCTTTTGAGGCTAGAGTTAGCAGGAAAGCAGAGAGGGCCAAATTGTCTGGGGCATTTGAAGGGGTTCCAGGAGGCAGTGAGGACCAGCATCACTTTTCACCGCTGGCACCTTTGCTGTGGCAGCAAAAGCTGGACGTTTTTATTTTTTGCTCCAAACAGCGCCGAAAGTGAAAAAAGGTGCTTTTGAGGCTAGAGTGCGCAGGAAAGCAGAGAGGGCTAAATTGTCTGGGGCATTTGATGGGGTTCCAGGAGGCAGTGAGGACCAGCATCACTTTTCCCCGCTGGCACCTTTGCTGTGGCAGCAAAAGCTGGACGTTTGTCTTTTTTGCATCAAACAGCGCCGAAAGTGAAAAAAGGTGCTTTTGAGGCTAGAGTCTGCAGGAAAGCAGAGAGGGCCAAATTGTCTGGGGTGTTTGAAGGGGTTCCAGGAGGCAGTGAGGACCAGCATCACTTTTCCCCGCTGGCACCTTTGCTGTGGCAGCAAAAGCTGGACGTTTGTCTTTTTTGCTCCAAACAGCGCAGAAAGTGAAAAAAGGGGCTTTTGAGGCTAGAGTTAGCAGGAAAGCAGAGAGGGCCAAATTGTGTGGTGCATTTGAAGGGGTTCCAGGAGGCAGTGAGGACCAGCATCACTTTTCCCCGCTGGCACCTTTGCTGTGGCAGCAAAAGCTGGACGTTTGTCTTATTTGCATCAAACAGCGCCGAAAGTGAAAAAAGGTGCTTTTGAGGCTAGAGTGCGCAGGAAAGCAGAGACGGCCAAATTGTTTGGGGCATTTGAAGGGGTTCCAGGAGGCAGTGAGGACCAGCATCACTTTTCCCCGCTAGCACCTTTGCTGTGGCAGCAAAAGCTGGACGTTTGTCTTTTTTGCTCCGGAGCGTGCCGAAAGTGAAAAAAGGTGCTTTTGAGGCTAGAGTGCGCAGGAAAGCAGAGAGGGCCAAATTGTCTGGGGCATTTGAAGGGGTTCCAGGAGGCAGTGAGGACCAGCATCACTTTTCCCGCTGGCACCTTTGCTGTGGCAGCAAAACCTGGACGTTTGTCTTTTTTTTTCTCCCGAGGCCGCCGAAATTGAAAAAAGGTGTTTTGAGGCTAGAGTCTGCAGGAAAGCAGAGAGGGCCAAATTGTCTGGGGCATTTGAAGGGGTTCCAGGAGGCAGTGAGGACCAGCATCACTTTTCCCCGCTGGCACCTTGGCTGTAGCAGCAAAAGCTGGACGTTTGTCTTTTTTGCTCCAAGCAGCGCCGAAAGTGAAAAACGGTGCTTTTGAGGATAGAGTGCGCAGGAAAGCAGAGAGGGCCAAATTGTCTGGGGCATTTGAAGGTGTTCCAGGAGGCAGTGAGGACCAGCATCACTTTTCCCCGCTGGCACCTTTGCTGTGGCAGCAAAAGCTGGACGTTTTTATTTTTTGCTCCAAACAGCGCCGAAAGTGAAAAACGGTGCTTTTGAGGCTAGAGTGCGCAGGAAAGCAGAGAGGGCCAAATTGTCTGGGGCATTTGAAGGGGTTCCAGGAGGCAGTGAGGACCAGCATCACTTTTCCCCGCTGGCACCTTTGCTGTTGCAGCAAAACCTGGACGTTTGTCTTTTTTCCTCCGGAGGGCGACGAAAATGAAAAACGGTGCTTTTGAGGCTAGAGTGCGCAGGAAAGCAGAGAGGGCCAAATTGTCTGGGGCATTTGAAGGGGTTCCAGGAGGCAGTGAGGACCAGCATCACTTTTCCCCGCTGGCACCTTTGCTGTGGCAGCAAAACCTGGACGTTTATCTTTTTTTCTCCAAACAGCGCCGAAAATGAAAAACGGTGCTTTTGAGGCAAGATTTAGCAGGAAAGCAGAGAGGGCCAAATTGTCTGGGGCATTTGAAGGGGTTCCAGGAGGCAGTGAGGACCAGCATCACTTTTCCCCGCTGGCACCTTTGCTGTGGCAGCAAAAGCTGGACGTTTATCTTTTTTCCTCCCGAGGGCGCCAAAACTGAAAAAAGGTGCTTTTGAGGATAGATTCTGCAGGAAAGCAGAGAGGGCCAAATTGTGTGGGGCATTTGAAGGGGTTCCAGGAGGCAGTGAGGACCAGCATCACTTTTCCCCGCTGGCACCTTTGCTGTGGCAGCAAAACCCGGACGTTTGTCTTTTTTGCTCCAAACAGCGCCGAAAGTGAAAAAAGGTGCTTTTGAGGATAGAGTCTGCAGAAAAGCAGAGAGGGCCAAATTGTCTGGGGCATTTGAAGGGGTTCCAGGAGGCAGTGAGGACCAGCATCACTTTTCCCCGCTGGCACCTTTGCTGTGGCAGCAAAAGCTGGACGTTTGTTTTTTTTCCTCCGGGGGGCGTTCAAAGTGAAAAAAGGTGCTTTTAAGGCTAGAGTGCGCAGGAAAGCAGAGAGGGCCAAATTGTCTGGGGCATTTGAAGGGGTTCCAGGAGGCAGTGAGGACCAGCATCACTTTTCCCCCCTGGCACCTTTGCTGTGGCAGCAAAACCTGGACTTTTGTCTTTTTTGCTCCAAACAGCGCCGAAAGTGAAAAAAGGTGCTTTTGAGGCTAGAGTTAGCAGGAAAGCAGAGAGGGCCAAATTGTCTGGGGCATTTGAAGGGGTTCCAGGAGGCAGTGAGGACCAGCATCACTTTTCCCCGCTGGCACCTTTGCTGTGGCAGCAAAAGCTGGACGTTTTTATTTTTTGCTCCAAACAGCGCCGAAAGTGAAAAAAGGTGCTTTTGAGGCTAGAGTGCGCAGGAAAGCAGAGAGGGCCAAATTGTCTGGGGCATTTGAAGGGGTTCCAGGAGGCAGTGAGGACCAGCATCACTTTTCCCCCGCTAGCACCTTTGCTGTGGCAGCAAAACCTGGACGTTTGTCTTTTTTCCTCCGGAGGGCGCCGAAAGTCAAAAAAAGTTGCTTTTGAGGCTAGAGTGCGCAGGAAAGCAGAGAGGGCCAAATTGTCTGGGGCATTTGAAGGTGTTCCAGGAGGCAGTGAGGACCAGCATCACTTTTCCCCGCTGGCACCTTTGCTGTGGCAGCAAATCCTGGATGTTAGTCTTTTTTGCTCCAAACAGCGCCGAAAGTGAAAAACAGTGCTTTTGAGGCTAGAGTTAGCAGGAAAGCAGAGAGGGCCAAATTGTCTGGGGCATTTGAAGGTGTTCCAGGAGGCAGTGAGGACCAACATCACTTTTCCCCGCTGGCACCTTTGCTGCGGCAGCAAAAGCTGGACTTTTGTCTTTTTTGCTCCAAACAGCGTTGAAAGTGAAAAAAGGTGCTTTTGAGGGTAGAGTGCGCAGGAAAGCAGAGAGGGCCAAATTGTCTGGGGCATTTGAAGGGGTTCTAGGAGGCAGTGAGGACCGCATCACTTTTCCCCGCTAGCACCTTTGCTGTGGCAGCAAAACCTGGACGTTTGTCTTTTTTCCTCCGGAGGGCGCCGAAAGTGAAAAAAGGTGCTTTTGAGGCTAGAGTCCGCAGGAAAGCAGAGAGGGCCAAATTGTGTGGGGCATTTGAAGGGGTTCCAGGAGGCAGTGAGGACCAGCATCACTTTTCCCTGCTGGCACCTTTGCTGTGGCAGCAAAACCTGGACGTTTGTGTTTTTTTTTTCTCCCGAGGCCGCCGAAAGTGAAAAAAGGTGTTTTGAGGATAGAGTCTGCAGAAAAGCAGAGAGGGCCAAATTGTCTGGTGCATTTGAAGGGGTTCCAGGAGGCAGTGAGGACCAGCATCACTTTTCACCGCTGGCACCTTTGCTATGGCAGCAAAACCTGGACGTTTGTCTTTTTTGCTCCAAACAGCGCCGAAAGTAAAAAACAGTGATTTTGAGGCTAGAGTTAGCAGGAAAGCAGAGAGGGCCAAATTGTGTGGGGCATTTGAAGGGGTTCCAGGAGGCAGTGAGGACCAGCATCACTTTTCCCCGCTGGCACCTTTGCTGTGGCAGCAAAACCTGGACGTTTGTCTTTTTTCCTCCGGAGGGCGCCGAAAGTGAAAAAAGGTGCTTTTGAAGCTAGAGTCCGCAGGAAAGCAGAGAGGGCCAAATTGTCTGGGGCATTTGAAGGTGTTCCAGGAGGCAGGGAGGACCAGCATCACTTTACCCCCCTGGCACCTTTGCTGTGGAAGCAAAACCCGGACGTTTGTCTTTTTTGCTCCAAACAGCGCCGAAAGTGAAAAACAGTGCTTTTGAGGCTAGATTCCGCAGGAAAGCAGAGAGGGCCAAATTGTCTGGGGCATTTGAAGGGGTTCCAGGAGGCAGTGAGGACCAGCATCACTTTTCCCCGCTGGCACCTTTGCTGTGGCAGCAAAACCTGGACGTTTATCTTTTTTCCTCCCGAGGGCGCCAAAACTGAAAAAAGGTGCTTTTGAGGCTAGAGTTAGCAGGAAAGCAGAGAGGGCCAAATTGTGTGGGGCATTTGAAGAGGTTCCAGGAGGCAGTGAGGACCAGCATCACTTTTCCCCGCTGGCACCTTTGCTGTGGCAGCAAAAGCTGGACGTTTGTCTTTTTTGCTCCAAACAGCGCAGAAAGTGAAAAAAGGTGCTTTTGAGGCTAGAGTGCGCAGGAAAGCAGAGAGGGCCAAATTGTCTGGGGCATTTGAAGGGGTTCCAGGAGGCAGTGAGGACCAGCATCACTTTTCCCTGCTGGCACCTTTGCTGTGGCAGCAAAACCTGGACTTTTGTCTTTTTTGCTCCAAACAGCGTTGAAAGTAAAAAAAGGTGCTTTTGAGGCTAGAGTTAGCAGGAAAGCAGAGAGGGCCAAATTGTCTGGGGCATTTGAAGGGGTTCCAGGAGGCAGTGAGGACCAGCATCACTTTTCCCCGCTGGAACCTTTGCTGTGGCAGCAAAAGCTGGACGTTTGTCTTTTTTGCTCCAAACAGCGCCGAAAGTGAAAAAAGGTGCTTTTGAGGCTAGAGTGCGCAGGAAAGCAGAGAGGGCCAAATTGTCTGGGGCATTTGAAGGGGTTCCAGGAGGCAGTGAGAACCAGCATCACTTTTCCCCGCTAGCACCTTTGCTGTGGCAGCAAAACCTGGACGTTTGTCTTTTTTGCTCCAAACAGCGCCGAAAGTGAAAAAAGGTGCTTTTGAGGCTAGAGTGCGCAGGAAAGCAGAGAGGGCCAAATTGTGTGGGGCATTTGAAGGGGTTCCAGGAGGCAGTGAGGACCAGCATCACTTTTCCCCGCTGGCACCTTTGCTGTGGCAGCAAAACCTGGACGATTTTTTTTTTTTTTTCTCCCGAGGCCGCCGAAAGTGGAAAAAGGTGTTTTGAGGATAGAGTCTGCAGAAAAGCAGAGAGGGCCAAATTGTCTGGTGCATTTGAAGGGGTTCCAGGAGGCAGTGAGGACCAGCATCACTTTTCCCCGCTGGCACCTTTGCTGTGGCAGCAAAACCTGGACGTTTGTCTTTTTTCCTCCGGAGGGCGCCGAAAGTGAAAAAAGGTGCTTTTGAGGCTAGAGTTAGCAGGAAAGCAGAGAGGGCCAAATTGTCTGGGGCATTTGAAGGGGTTCCAGGAGGCAGTGAGAACCAGCATCACTTTTCCCCGCTAGCACCTTTGCTGTGGCAGCAAAACCTGGACGTTTGTCTTTTTTGCTCCAAACAGCGCCGAAAGTGAAAAAAGGTGCTTTTGAGGCTAGAGTGCGCAGGAAAGCAGAGAGGGCCAAATTGTGTGGGGCATTTGAAGGGGTTCCAGGAGGCAGTGAGGACCAGCATCACTTTTCCCCGCTGGCACCTTTGCTGTGGCAGCAAAACCTGGACGATTTTTTTTTTTTTTTCTCCCGAGGCCGCCGAAAGTGGAAAAAGGTGTTTTGAGGATAGAGTCTGCAGAAAAGCAGAGAGGGCTAAATTGTCTGGGGCATTTGAAGGGGTTCCAGGAGGCAGTGAGGACCAGCATCACTTTTCCCCGCTGGCACCTTTGCTGTGGCAGCAAAACCTGGACGTTTGTCTTTTTTCCTCCGGAGGGCGCCGAAAGTGAAAAAAGGTGCTTTTGAGGCTAGAGTTAGCAGGAAAGCAGAGAGGGCCAAATTGTGTGGGGCATTTGAAGGGGTTCCAGGAGGCAGTGAGGACCAGCATCATTTTTTCCCGCTGGCACCTTTGCTGTGGCAGCAAAACCTGGACGTTTGTCTTTTTTGCTCCAAACAGCGCCGAAAGTGAAAAACGGTGCTTTTGAGGCTAGAGTGCGCAGGAAAGCAGAGAGGGCCAAATTGTCTGGGGCATGTGAAGGGGTTCCAGGAGGCAGTGAGGACCAGCATCACTTTTCCCCGCTGGCACCTTTGCTGTGGCAGCAAAACCTGGACGTTTATCTTTTTTCCTCCCGAGGGCGCCAAAACTGAAAAAAGGTGCTTTTGAGGATAGATTCTGCAGGAAAGCAGAGAGGGCCAAATTGTGTGGGGCATTTGAAGGGGTTCCAGGAGGCAGTGAGGACCAGCATCACTTTTCCCCGCTGGCACCTTTGCTGTGGCAGCAAAACCTGGACGTTTGTGTTTTTTTTTCTCCCGAGGCCGCCGAAAGTGAAAAAAGGTGTTTTGAGGATAGAGTCTGCAGAAAAGCAGAGAGGGCCAAATTGTCTGGTGCATTTGAAGGGGTTCCAGGAGGCAGTGAGGACCAGCATCACTTTTCCCCGCTGGCACCTTTGCTATGGCAGCAAAAGCTGGACGTTTGTCTTTTTTGCTCCAAACAGCGCAGAAAGTGAAAAACAGTGCTTTTGAGGCTAGAGTTAGCAGGAAAGCAGAGAGGGCCAAATTGTGTGGGGCATTTGAAGGGGTTCCAGGAGGCAGTGAGGACCAGCATCACTTTTCCCCGCTGGCACCTTTGCTGTGGCAGCAAAACCTGGACGATTTTTTTTTTTTTTTCTCCCGAGGCCGCCGAAAGTGGAAAAAGGTGTTTTGAGGATAGAGTCTGCAGAAAAGCAGAGAGGGCTAAATTGTCTGGGGCATTTGAAGGGGTTCCAGGAGGCAGTGAGGACCAGCATCACTTTTCCCCGCTGGCACCTTTGCTGTGGCAGCAAAACCTGGACGTTTGTCTTTTTTCCTCCGGAGGGCGACGAAAGTGAAAAAAGGTGCTTTTGAGGCTAGAGTTAGCAGGAAAGCAGAGAGGGCCAAATTGTCTGGGGCATTTGAAGGGGTTCCAGGAGGCAGTGAGGACCAGCATCACTTTTCCCCGCTGGCACCTTTGCTGTGGCAGCAAAACCTGGACGTTTGTCTTTTTTGCTCCAAACAGCGCCGAAAGTGAAAAACGGTGCTTTTGAGGCTAGAGTGCGCAGGAAAGCAGAGAGGGCCAAATTGTCTGGGGCATGTGAAGGGGTTCCAGGAGGCAGTGAGGACCAGCATCACTTTTCCCCGCTGGCACCTTTGCTGTGGCAGCAAAACCTGGACGTTTATCTTTTTTCCTCCCGAGGGCGCCAAAACTGAAAAAAGGTGCTTTTGAGGATAGATTCTGCAGGAAAGCAGAGAGGGCCAAATTGTGTGGGGCATTTGAAGGGGTTCCAGGAGGCAGTGAGGACCAGCATCACTTTTCCCCGCTGGCACCTTTGCTGTGGCAGCAAAACCTGGACGTTTGTGTTTTTTTTTCTCCCGAGGCCGCCGAAAGTGAAAAAAGGTGTTTTGAGGATAGAGTCTGCAGAAAAGCAGAGAGGGCCAAATTGTCTGGTGCATTTGAAGGGGTTCCAGGAGGCAGTGAGGACCAGCATCACTTTTCCCCGCTGGCACCTTTGCTATGGCAGCAAAAGCTGGACGTTTGTCTTTTTTGCTCCAAACAGCGCAGAAAGTGAAAAACAGTGCTTTTGAGGCTAGAGTTAGCAGGAAAGCAGAGAGGGCCAAATTGTCTGGTGCATTTGAAGGGGTTCCAGGAGGCAGTGAGGACCAGCATCAATTTTCCCCGCTGGCACCTTTGCTGTGGCAGCAAAAGCTGGACGTTTTTGTTTTTTTTTTCTCCCGAGGCCGCCGAAAGTGAAAAAAGGTGTTTTGAGGATAGAGTCTGCAGAAAAGCAGAGAGGGCCAAATTGTCTGGTGCATTTGAAGGGGTTCCAGGAGGCAGTGAGGACCAGCATCACTTTTCACCGCTGGCACCTTTGCTATGGCAGCAAAAGCTGGACGTTTGTCTTTTTTGCTCCAAACAGCGCCGAAAGAAAAAAACAGTGCTTTTGAGGCTAGAGTTAGCAGGAAAGCAGAGAGGGCCAAATTGTCTGGGGCATTTGAAGGGGTTCCAGGAGGCAGTGAGGACCAGCATCACTTTTCCCCGCTGGCACCTTTGCTGTGGCAGCAAAAGCTGGACGTTTGTCTTTTTTGCTCCAAACAGCGCCGAAAGTGAAAAAAGGTGCTTTTGAGGATAGAGTCCGCAGGAAAGCAGAGAGGGCCAAATTGTGTGGGGCATTTGAAGGGGTTCCAGGAGGCAGTGAGGACCAGCATCACTTTTCCCCGCTGGCACCTTTGCTGTGGCAGCAAAACCCGGACGTTTGTCTTTTTTGCTCCAAACAGCGCCGAAAGTGAAAAAAGGTGCTTTTGAGGATAGACTGCGCAGGAAAGCAGAGAGGGCCAAATTGTCTGGGGCATTTGAAGGGGTTCCAGGAGGCAGTGAGGACCAGCATCACTTTTCCCCGCTGGCACCTTTGCTGTGGCAGCAAAACCTGGACGTTTATCTTTTTTCCTCCCGAGGGCGCCAAAACTGAAAAAAGGTGCTTTTGAGGATAGATTCTGCAGGAAAGCAGAGAGGGCCAAATTGTGTGGGGCATTTGAAGAGGTTCCAGGAGGCAGTGAGGACCAGCATCACTTTTCCCCGCTGGCACCTTTGCTGTGGCAGCAAAAGCTGGACGTTTGTCTTTTTTGCTCCAAACAGCGCAGAAAGTGAAAAAAGGGGCTTTTGAGGCTAGAGTGCGCAGGAAAGCAGAGAGGGCCAAATTGTCTGGGGCATTTGAAGGGGTTCCAGGAGGCAGTGAGGACCAGCATCACTTTTCCCCGCTGGCACCTTTGCTGTGGCAGCAAAACCTGGACTTTTGTCTTTTTTGCTCCAAACAGCGCCGAAAGTGAAAAAAGGTGCTTTTGAGGCTAGAGTGCGCAGGAAAGCAGAGAGGGCCAAATTGTCTGGGGCATTTGAAGGGGTTCCAGGAGGCAGTGAGGACCAGCATCACTTTTCCCCGCTGGCACCTTTGCTGTGGCAGCAAAACCTGGACGTTTGTGTTTTTTTTTTCTCCCGATGCCGCCGAAAGTTAAAAAAGGTGTTTTGAGGATGGAGTCTGCAGAAAAGCAGAGAGGGCCAAATTGTCTGGTGCATTTGAAGGGGTTCCAGGAGGCAGTGAGGACCAGCATCACTTTTCCCCGCTGGCAACTTTGCTATGGCAGCAAAAGCTGGACGTTTGTCTTTTTTGCTCCAAACAGCGCAGAAAGTGAAAAACAGTGCTTTTGAGGCTAGAGTTAGCAGGAAAGCAGAGAGGGCCAAATTGTCTGGGGCATTTGAAGGGGTTCCAGGAGGCAGTGAGGACCAGCATCACTTTTCCCCGCTGGCACCTTTGCTGTGGCAGCAAAACCTGGACTTTTGTCTTTTTTGCTCCAAACAGCGTTGAAAGTGAATAAAGGTGCTTTTGAGGCTAGAGTTAGCAGGAAAGCAGAGAGGGCCAAATTGTCTGGGGCATTTGAAGGGGTTCCAGGAGGCAGTGAGGACCAGCATCACTTTTCCCCGCTAGCACCTTTGCTGTGGCAGCAAAACCTGGACGTTTGTCTTTTTTCCTCCGGAGGGCGCCGAAAGTGAAAAAAGGTGCTTTTGAGGCTAGAGTTAGCAGGAAAGCAGAGAGGGCCAAATTGTCTGGGGCATTTGAAGGTGTTCCAGGAGGCAGTGAGGACCAGCATCACTTTTCCCCGCTGGCACCTTTGCTGTGGCAGCAAAACCCGGACGTTTGTCTTTTTTGCTCCAAACAGCGCCGAAAGTGAAAAAAGGTGCTTTTGAGGCTAGAGTGCGCAGGAAAGCAGAGAGGGCCAAATTGTCTGGGGCATTTGAAGGGGTTCCAGGAGGCAGTGAGGACCAGCATCACTTTTCCCCGCTGGCACCTTTGCTGTGGCAGCAAAACCTGGACGTTTATCTTTTTTCCACCCGAGGGCGCCAAAACTGAAAAAAGGTGCTTTTGAGGATAGATTCTGCAGGAAAGCAGAGAGGGCCAAATTGTGTGGGGCATTTGAAGAGGTTCCAGGAGGCAGTGAGGACCAGCATCACTTTTCCCCGCTGGCACCTTTGCTGTGGCAGCAAAAGCTGGACGTTTGTCTTTTTTGCTCCAAACAGCGCCGAAAGTGAAAAAAGGTGCTTTTGAGGATAGAGTCCGCAGGAAAGCAGAGAGGGCCAAATTGTCTGGGGCATTTGAAGGTGTTCCAGGAGGCAGTGAGGACCAGCATCACTTTTCCCCGCTGGCACCTTTGCTGTGGCAGCAAAACCTGGACGTTTATCTTTTTTCCTCCCGAGGGCGCCAAAACTGAAAAAAGGTGCTTTTGAGGATAGATTCTGCAGGAAAGCAGAGAGGGCCAAATTGTGTGGGGCATTTGAAGAGGTTCCAGGAGGCAGTGAGGACCAGCATCACTTTTCCCCGCTGGCACCTTTGCTGTGGCAGCAAAAGCTGGACGTTTGTCTTTTTTGCTCCAAACAGCGCAGAAAGTGAAAAAAGGGGCTTTTGAGGCTAGAGTGCGCAGGAAAGCAGAGAGGGCCAAATTGTCTGGGGCATTTGAAGGGGTTCCAGGAGGCAGTGAGGACCAGCATCACTTTTCCCCGCTGGCACCTTTGCTGTGGCAGCAAAACCTGGACTTTTGTCTTTTTTGCTCCAAACAGCATTGAAAGTGAAAAAAGGTGCTTTTGAAGCTAGAGTTAGCAGGAAAGCAGAGAGGGCCAAATTGTCTGGTGCATTTGAAGGGGTTCCAGGAGGCAGTGAGGACCAGCATCACTTTTCCCCGCTGGCACCTTTGCTGTGGCAGCAAAACCTGGACGTTTGTCTTTTTTGCTCCAAACTGCGCCGAAAGTGAAAAAAGGTGCTTTTGAGGCTAGAGTCCGCAGGAAAGCAGAGAGGGCCAAATTGTCTGGGGCATTTGAAGGGGTTCCAGGAGGCAGTGAGGACCAGCATCACTTTTCCCCGCTGGCACCTTTGCTGTGGCAGCAAAACCTGGACGTTTGTGTTTTTTTTTTCTCCCGAGGCCGCCGAAAGTGAAAAAAGGTGTTTTGAGGATAGAGTCTGCAGAAAAGCAGAGAGGGCCAAATTGTCTGGTGCATTTGAAGGGGTTCCAGGAGGCAGTGAGGACCAGCATCACTTTTCACCGCTGGCACCTTTGCTATGGCAGCAAAAGCTGGACGTTTGTCTTTTTTGCTCCAAACAGCGCCGAAAGTAAAAAACAGTGCTTTTGAGGCAAGAGTTAGCAGGAAAGCAGAGAGGGCCAAATTGTCTGGGGCATTTGAAGGGGTTCCAGTAGGCAGTGAGGACCAGCATCACTTTTCCCCACTGGCACCTTTGCTGTGGCAGCAAAAGCTGGACGTTTGTCTTTTTTGCTCCAAACAGCGCAGAAAGTGAAAAAAGGTGCTTTTGAGGATAGAGTCCGCAGGAAAGCAGAGAGGGCCAAATTGTCTGGTGCATTTGAAGGGGTTCCAGGAGGCAGTGAGGACCAGCATCACTTTTCCCCGCTGGCACCTTTGCTGTGGCAGCAAAACCTGGACGTTTATCTTTTTTCCTCCCGAGGGCGCCAAAACTGAAAAAAGGTGCTTTTGAGGATAGAGTCCGCAGGAAAGCAGAGAGGGCCAAATTGTCTGGGGCATTTGAAGGGGTTCCAGGAGGCAGTGAGGACCAGCATCACTTTTCCCCGCTGGCACCTTTGCTGTGGCAGCAAAAGCTGGACGTTTGTCTTTTTTGCTCCAAACAGCGCCGAAAGTGAAAAAAGGTGCTTTTGAGGATAGAGTCCGCAGGAAAGCAGAGAGGGCCAAATTGTGTGGGGCATTTGAAGGGGTTCCAGGAGGCAGTGAGGACCAGCATCACTTTTCCCCGCTGGCACCTTTGCTGTGGCAGCAAAAGCTGGACGTTTATCTTTTTCCTCCCGAGGGCGCCAAAACTGAAAAAAGGTTCTTTTGAGGATAGATTCTGCAGGAAAGCAGAGAGGGCCAAATTGTGTGGGGCATTTGAAGAGGTTCCAGGAGGCAGTGAGGACCAGCATCACTTTTCCCCGCTGGCACCTTTGCTGTGGCAGCAAAAGCTGGACGTTTGTCTTTTTTGCTCCAAACAGCGCCGAAAGTGAGAAAAGGTGCTTTTGAGGCTATATTGCGCAGGAAAGCAGAGAGGGCCAAATTGTCTGGGGCATTTGAAGGGGTTCCAGGAGGCAGTGAGGACCAGCATCACTTTTCCCTGCTGGCACCTTTGCTGTGGCAGCAAAACCTGGACGTTTGTGTTTTTTTTTTCTCCCGAGGCCGCCGAAAGTGAAAACAGGTGCTTTTGAGGATGGAGTCGGCAGGAAAGCAGAGAGGGCCAAATTGTCTGGTGCATTTGAAGGGGTTCCAGGAGGCAGTGAGGACCAGCATCACTTTTCCCCGCTGGCACCTTTGCTATGGCAGCAAAAGCTGGACGTTTGTCTTTTTTGCTCCAAACAGCGCAGAAAGTGAAAAACAGTGCTTTTGAGGCTAGAGTTAGCAGGAAAGCAGAGAGGGCCAAATTGTCTGGGGCATTTGAAGGGGTTCCAGGAGGCAGTGAGGACCAGCATCACTTTTCCCCGCTAGCACCTTTGCTGTGGCAGCAAAACCTGGACGTTTGTCTTTTTTCCTCCGGAGGGCGCCGAAAGTGAAAAAAGGTGCTTTTGAGGCTAGAGTTAGCAGGAAAGCAGAGAGGGCCAAATTGTCTGGGGCATTTGAAGGTGTTCCAGGAGGCAGTGAGGACCAGCATCACTTTTCCCCACTGGCACCTTTGCTGTGGCAGCAAAAGCTGGACGTTTGTCTTTTTTGCTCCAAACAGCGCCGAAAGCGAAAACAGGTGCTTTTGAGGATGGAGTCCGCAGGAAAGCAGAGAGGGCCAAATTGTCTCGGGCATTTGAAGGGGTTCCAGGAGGCAGTGAGGACCAGCATCACTTTTCCCCGCTGGCACCTTTGCTGTGGCATCAAAAGCTGGACGTTTGTCTTTTTTGCTCAAAACAGCGCCGAAAGTGAAAAACAATGTATTTGAGGATAGAGTCCGCAGGAAAGCAGAGAGGGCCAAATTGTCTGGGGCATTTGAAGGGGTTCCAGGAGGCAGTGAGGACCAGCATCACTTTTCCCTGCTGGCACCTTTGCTGTGGCAGCAAAAGCTCGTCGTTCGTCTTCTTTGCTCCAAACAGCGCCCAAAAGTGAAAAACGGTGCTTTTGAGGATGGAGTCCGCAGGAAAGCAGAGAGGTCCAAATTGTCTGGGGCATTTGTAGGGGTTCCAGGAGGCAGTGAGGACCAGCATCACTATTCCCTGCTGGCACCTTTGCTGTGGCAGCAAAAGCTCGAAGTTGGTCTTCTTTGCTCCAAAACAGCGCCCAAAAGTGAAAAACGGTGCTTTTGAGGATGGAGTCCGCAGGAAAGCAGAGAGGGCCAAATTGTCTGGGGCATTTGAAGGGGTTCCAGGAGGCAGTGAGGACCAGCATCACTTTTCCCCGCTGGCACCTTTGCTGTGGCAGCAAAAGCTGGACGTTTGTCTTTTTTGCTCCAAACACCGCCGAAAGCGAAAACAGGTGCTTTTGAGGATGGAGTCCGCAGGAAAGCAGAGAGGGCCAAATTGTCTGGGGCATTTGAAGGGGTTCCAGGAGGCAGTGAGGACCAGCATCACTTTTCCCCGCTGGCACCTTTGCTGTGGCAGCAAAAGCTGGACGTTTGTCTTCTTTTCTCCAAACAGCGCCCAAAGTGAAAACAGGTGCTTTTGAGGATGGAGTCCGCAGGAAAGCAGAGAGGGCCAAATTGTCTGGGGCATTTGAAGGGGTTCCAGGAGGCAGTGAGGACCAGCATCACTTTTCCCCGCTGGCACCTTTGCTGTGGCAGCAAAAGCTGGACGTTTTTGTTTTTTGCTCCAAACACCGCCGAAAGCGAAAACAGGTGCTTTTGAGGATGGAGTCCGCAGGAAAGCAGAGAGGGCCAAATTGTCTGGGGCATTTGAAGGGGTTCCAGGAGGCAGTGAGGACCAGCATCACTTTTCCCCGCTGGCACCTTTGCTGTGGCAGCAAAAGCTGGACGTTTGTCTTTTTTGCTCCAAACACCGCCGAAAGTGAAAAACGGTGCTTTTGAGGATGGAGTCCGCAGGAAAGCAGAGAGGCCAAATTGTCTGGGGCATTTGAAGGGGTTCCAGGAGGCAGTGAGGACCAGCATCACTTTTCCCTGCTGGCACCTTTGCTGTGGCAGCAAAAGCTGGACGTTCGTCTTCTTTGCTCCAAACAGCGCCCAAAATTGAAAAACGGTGCTTTTGAGGATGGAGTCCGCAGGAAAGCAGAGAGGGCCAAATTGTCTGGGGCATTTGTAGGGGTTCCAGGAGGCAGTGAGGACCAGCATCACTTTTCCCCGCTGGTACCTTTGCTGTGGCAGCAAAAGCTGGACGTTTGTCTTTTTTGCTCCAAACACCGCCGAAAGCGAAAAAAGGTGCTTTTGAGGATGGAGTCCGCAGGAAAGCAGAGAGGGCCAAATTGTCTGGGGCATTTGAAGGGGTTCCAGGAGGCAGTGAGGACCAGCATCACTTTTCTCCGCTGGCACCTCTGCTGTGGCAGCAAAAGCTGGACGTTTGTCTTCTTTGCTCCAAACAGCGCCGAAAGCGAAAACAGGTGCTTTTGAGGATGGAGTCCGCAGGAAAGCAGAGAGGGCCAAATTGTCTCGGGCATTTGAAGGGGTTCCAGGAGGCAGTGAGGACCAGCATCACTTTTCCCCGCTGGCACCTTTGCTGTGGCAGCAAAAGCTGGACGTTCGTCTCTTTTGCTCCATACACCGCCGAAAGCGAAAACAGGTGCTTTTGAGGATGGAGTCCGCAGGAAAGCAGAGAGGGCCAAATTGTCTGGGGCATTTGAAGGGGTTCCAGGAGGCAGTGAGGACCAGCATCACTTTTCCCCGCTGGCACCTTTGCTGTGGCAGCAAAAGCTGGACGTTTGTCTTCTTTGCTCCAAACACCGCCGAAAGCGAAAACAGGTGCTTTTGAGGATGGAGTCCGCAGGAAAGCAGAGAGGGCCAAATTGTCTGGCGCATTTGAAGGGGTTCCAGGAGGCAGTGAGGACCAGCATCACTTTTCCCCGCTGGCACCTTTGCTGTGGCAGCAAAAGCTGGACGTTTGTCTTTTTTGCTCCAAACAGCGCCGAAAGCGAAAACAGGTGCTTTTGAGGATGGAGTCCGCAGGAAAGCAGAGAGGGCCAAATTGTCTGGGGCATTTGAAGGGGTTCCAGGAGGCAGTGAGGACCAGCATCACTTTTCCCCGCTGGCACCTTTGCTGTGGCAGCAAAAGCTGGACGTTTGTCTTTTTTGCTCCAAACAGCGCCGAAAGCGAAAACAGGTGCTTTTGAGGATGGAGTCCGCAGGAAAGCAGAGAGGGCCAAATTGTCTGGGGCATTTGAAGGGGTTCCAGGAGGCAGTGAGGACCAGCATCACTTTTCCCCGCTGGCACCTTTGCTGTGGCAGCAAAAGCTGGACGTTTGTCTTTTTTGCTCCAAACAGCGCCGAAAGCGAAAACAGGTGCTTTTGAGGATGGAGTCCGCAGGAAAGCAGAGAGGGCCAAATTGTCTGGGGCATTTGAAGGGGTTCCAGGAGGCAGTGAGGACCAGCATCACTTTTCCCCGCTGGCACCTTTGCTGTGGCAGCAAAAGCTGGACGTTTGTCTTTTTTGCTCCGGAGGGCGCCGAAAGAGAAAAAAGGTGCTTTTGAGGATGGAGTCCGCAGGAAAGCAGAGAGGGCCAAATTGTCTGGGGCATTTGAAGGGGTTCCAGGAGGCAGTGAGGACCAGCATCACTTTTCCCCGCTGGCACCTTTGCTGTGGCAGCAAAAGCTGGACGTTTGTCTTTTTTGCTCCAAACACCGCCGAAAGCGAAAACAGGTGCTTTTGAGGATGGAGTCCGCAGGAAAGCAGAGAGGGTCAAATTGTCTGGGGCATTTGAAGGGGTTCCAGGAGGCAGTGAGGACCAGCATCACTTTTCCCCCGCTGGCACCTTTGCTGTGGCAGCAAAAGCTGGACGTTTGTCTTTTTTGCTCCAAACACCGCCAAAAGTGAAAAACGGTGCTTTTGAGGATGGAGTCCGCAGGAAAGCAGAGAGGGCCAAATTGTCTGGGGCATTTGAAGGGGTTCCAGGAGGCAGTGAGGACCAGCATCACTTTTCCCCGCTGGCACCTTTGCTGTGGCAGCAAAAGCTGGACGTTTGTCTTTTTTGCTCCAAACACCGCCGAAAGCGAAAACAGGTGCTTTTGAGGATGGAGTCCCGCAGGAAAGCAGAGAGGGCCAAATTGTCTGGGGCATTTGAAGGGGTTCCAGGAGGCAGTGAGGACCAGCATCACTTTTCCCCGCTGGCACCTTTGCTGTGGCAGCAAAAGCTGGACGTTTGTCTTTTTTGCTCCAAACACCGCCGAAAGCGAAAACAGGTGCTTTTGAGGATGGAGTCCGCAGGAAAGCAGAGAGGGCCAAATTGTCTGGGGCATTTGAAGGGGTTCCAGGAGGCAGTGAGGACCAGCATCACTTTTCCCCGCTGGCACCTTTGCTGTGGCAGCAAAAGCTGGACGTTTGTCTTTTTTGCTCCAAACACCGCCGAAAGCGAAAACAGGTGCTTTTGAGGATGGAGTCCGCAGGAAAGCAGAGAGGGCCAAATTGTCTGGGGCATTTGAAGGGGTTCCAGGGGGCAGTGAGGACCAGCATCACTTTTCCCCGCTGGCACCTTTGCTGTGGCAGCAAAAGCTGGACGTTTGTCTTTTTTGCTCCAAACACCGCCAAAAGTAAAAAACGGTGCTTTTGAGGATGGAGTCCGCAGGAAAGCAGAGAGGGCCAAATTGTCTGGGGCATTTGAAGGGGTTCCAGGAGGCAGTGAGGACCAGCATCACTTTTCCCCGCTGGCACTTTTGCTGTGGCAGCAAAAGCTGGACGTTTGTCTTTTTTGCTCCAAACACCGCCGAAAGCGAAAACAGGTGCTTTTGAGGATGGAGTCCGCAGGAAAGCAGAGAGGGCCAAATTGTCTGGGGCATTTGAAGGGGTTCCAGGAGGCAGTGAGGACCAGCATCACTTTTCCCCGCTGGCACCTTTGCTGTGGCAGCAAAAGCTGGACGTTTGTCTTTTTTGCTCCAAACACCGCCGAAAGCGAAAACAGGTGCTTTTGAGGATGGAGTCCGCAGGAAAGCAGAGAGGGCCAAATTGTCTGGGGCATTTGAAGGGGTTCCAGGAGGCAGTGAGGACCAGCATCACTTTTCCCCGCTGGCACCTTTGCTGTGGCAGCAAAAGCTGGACGTTTGTCTTTTTTGCTCCAACAGCGCCGAAAGCGAAAACAGGTGCTTTTGAGGATGGAGTCCGCAGGAAAGCAGAGAGGGCCAAATTGTCTGGGGCATTTGAAGGGGTTCCAGGAGGCAGTGAGGACCAGCATCACTTTTCCCCGCTGGCACCTTTGCTGTGGCAGCAAAAGCTGGACGTTTTCTTTTTTGCTCCGGAGGGCGCCGAAAGAGAAAAAAGGTGCTTTTGAGGATGGAGTCCGCAGGAAAGCAGAGAGGACCAAATTGTCTGGGGCATTTGAAGGGGTTCCAGGAGGCAGTGAGGACCAGCATCACTTTTCCCCGCTGGCACCTTTGCTGTGGCAGCCAAAGCGGGACGTTTGTCTTTTTTGCTCCAAACACCGCCGAAAGCGAAAACAGGTGCTTTTGAGGATGGAGTCCGCAGGAAAGCAGAGAGGGCCAAATTGTCTGGGGCATTTGAAGGGGTTCCAGGAGGCAGTGAGGACCAGCATCACTTTTCCCCGCTGGCACCTTTGCTGTGGCAGCAAAAGCTGGACGTTTGTCTTTTTTGCTCCAAACACCGCCGAAAGCGAAAACAGGTGCTTTTGAGGATGGAGTCCGCAGGAAAGCAGAGAGGGCCAAATTGTCTGGGGCATTTGAAGGGGTTCCAGGAGGCAGTGAGGACCAGCATCACTTTTCCCCGCTGGCACCTTTGCTGTGGCAGCAAAAGCTGGACGTTTGTCTTTTTTGCTCCAAACACCGCCGAAAGTGAAAAACGGTGCTTTTGAGGATGGAGTCCGCAGGAAAGCAGAGAGGGCCAAAATTGTCTGGGGCATTTGAAGGGGTTCCAGGAGGCAGTGAGGACCAGCATCACTTTTCCCTGCTGGCACCTTTGCTGTGGCAGCAGAAGTTCGACGTTCGTCTTCTTTGCTCCAAACAGCGCCCAAAAGTGAAAAACGGTGCTTTTGAGGATGGAGTCCGCAGGAAAGCAGAGAGGGCCAAATTGTCTGGGGCATTTGAAGGGGTTCCAGGAGGCAGTGAGGACCAGCATCACTATTCCCTGCTGGCACCTTTGCTGTGGCAGCAAAAGCTCCAAGTTCGTCTTCTTTGCTCCAAACAGCGCCCAAAAGTGAAAAACGGTGCTTTTGAGGATGGAGTCCGCAGGAAAGCAGAGAGGGCCAAATTGTCTGGGGCATTTGAAGGGGTTCCAGGAGGCAGTGAGGACCAGCATCACTTTTCCCCGCTGGCACCTTTGCTGTGGCAGCAAAAGCTGGACGTTTGTCTTTTTTGCTCCAAACACC